>NC_069505.1:609774794-610049794 GCF_027579735.1 Bombina bombina | reverse complement strand
ATCTGAAAATAGGTAAGTCAATTGTTAAAAAGTCTTGGGAATTCTGATTTTAGGGCGGTCATTGTTTTTAATGAGTGATCTTCGAATAGTTTATATGCAGGGAGATGGGAAATTGTGTCTTCTATTTGTATACCAGCGGTGAGGTGTGAAAAAAACATATAACCTCTGTTTCTTCTATTTGTATACCAGCGGTGAGGTGTGAAAAAAACATATAACCTCTGTTTCCTAGCAATGGTGTTAAGGGAGACGGAATAGTTGAAAGTGAAGGATATTTGCTATTTAGTGTATCCTAAACTTTCAGAGTGCCAGAGATCAAGGGGTTAAAAGTTATATTTGGGTCTCTATCTTTCGTAGCTAGCCAACCTTAATATCCTAGATTCTTGATTTTTAACATGTCTGCTTCTATTGGTATCCATAATTTATCTATTGGGTGGTTATTCCATTGTATTATATGGGATAGGTGAGTGGCATAGTAGTATTGTAGGATATTTGGAGCCCCTAGGCCGCCTTTGTCTTTGAGTCTATATAAGATGCTTTATTTTTAATCCTGGGGCGTTTATTTCCCCATATGTATTGATTTATCTGTGATTGTAGAGATAGTATATATGACTTTGGTAGGGATATTGGGCTGCTTGGAATATATAAAGAATTTTTGGTAGATAGTCCTTTTAGTGGCAGCGATTCCACCTAACCACGACAGGCCGAGATGTGAGATCCAGGAGGAGAGCGTTGTACGGATCATTTGGGATAAGGGTAAATAATATAGATTGAAGATGTCAGGGATATTGTCTGCTAGTGTAATTTCTAGGTATTAATTGTTTTTGTGTTTGTATTGAATAGTGTTAATCTGTTAATTTCATGCAATGCCTGTGGAGTAGCTGATATGTTTAGTATGTCTGATTTGTTATAATTGATAGAGAAGTTAGACCATCTGCTATAAGCAGCAAATTCGGACATGAGGGGTTGGATTGAAGATATAGGTGAAGTCAGTGTCAACAAGATATCATTTGCAAACAGTGATATTTTGTATTCTGTGTGGTCTACCGTAAGGCCTTGGATGAGTGTGTTATCTCTGATAAGACAGGCTAGAGGTTCTGTAGAGAGGGTGAAAAATAGGGGGGATAAATGGCAGCCCTGTCTGGTTCCATTTAAAACTGGGAAGGTGGAAGAGATTGTGCCATTGATTCTGACTTTGGTTGTGGGATGATAATATAATGCAAATATTTTATTTATAAAGGGCTGGGAAAAGCCAACGTGAGACAGGGTGGCAGACATGAATGCCTAGTCCACCCTGTCAAAAGCTTTCTCTGCGTCAATAGAGACAAAAATAGTTTGTGCCGAGAAAGATTTGCCTTATGTAATAATTGTATGGCTCTGGTAGTATTGTCCTTGGATTCACATCCCAGAATGAAACCAGTTTGGTCAGGGTGGATGAGGTTTGGTAATATTCTGTTCAACCTGTTTGTTAGTATTTTCACATAAATTTTGACATCGATGTTGATTAAAGAAATTGGTCTGTAATTTTAAAGGGTGAAGTTGTGATTTACCCTGTTTAGGGATAACAGTAATGTGGGCTTCTAACATTTCCTTTGGAAAGGGGTGTTGTTGATCAATCTTATTAAACATGTCAGTAAGCGGGCCAGCTAATATGTCTTTAAATCGGGTATAATAGTGGGAGGTAAAGCCGTCTGGGCCTAGTGCCTTACCGGTAGGAAGATTTTTAATGACGGATAAAACTTCTGATAAGGTAATGTGGTCGTCTAAATTGTCTTTGTCAGTTGATGAGAATTTAGGAGTGTGTCCTTGCTGTAGATAATCTAACAGACCTGGTGGAGAGGTTGTTTAAGTTTGAGAGGGAGGGCTAGTGGAATACAATTTAGCATAGTACTGTCAAAAGGTTTTGAGATTGTGTTGTTTTTAAACGTGAGCTAAAGCGTCTGTCAGTTTAATGTATTGCTGACTATGCTGTTTAATTAATGTGGACTTAGCTTTGATAAGTTCTCATTGGATTGTACATTTATGGGCTTGCCAGGTGGTAAAATGGTCAATATCAGTGGGGTTATTAATGGAAAAAAAATATTGTACATTGGTTTGTATGTGTTGGGTGATTGGGGGATGTAAGAAAATAATATCATCAAGTCTCCATATGCATTTGTTAGCTGTAGTTGTAGGCCAGTTCATGAGGCAGGACATTGCTAAGTGGTCAGACCATGTTATGTGCGAGATTTAGGATTTAGTAATTAAAGCGAGGCCCTCATGGTTTGTAAATATATAATCTAACCTAGAATAGCGTTTGTGGTGGGGATGAGAAAAACATGTAGTCTCTTTTGATAGATTGAGTGCACCATATATCAAATATGGGTATTGTTAGTAATTAAACTGATTTAATTGAATGATTTGATAGATGTGAGGTTCCATTAAATGTGTCTAATTTAGGATCTAAAGGGAGGTTAAAGTCACATCCAATAAAGAGAGGGCCCTTAAATGTGTCTACAACTTTATTCATTCATTTTTGAAAAAAGGTGGCATGGGCTATATGTGGAGCATAAATATTAACTAATGTTATAGGTCTGTGAAATAGGATGCCAACTAATATCAGGAATCTTCCTTCTGGATCGGTTTGTTGTGAAAGCTTTTCAAAGAGAATATCTTTGTGGAAAAGTATTGCGACTCCATTATTTTTTTTAGAGTTGGAGCTAAAAAATTGAGTGGGATTGGGAAATTTTGAGATATGTGAGTGGTCCGATTCTTAAAGGTGTGTCTCTTGTAGGAGTAAGATGTCAGCTTTCTTTTTATAAAAACCATTAAATAATATAGAGCGTTTGTAGGGTGTTCGAAAGCCTTTTCCATTTTGAGTGTATGTGCTAAGAAGTTTAGCATGGGGGGTGGAGTGGGGAAACATCATGGTTCAATGAGTAGAAAATTGGAGCGATCTCACCTGGTCCGTGCCGTATAAAAGTGTTGGAGGTAGTGTTTCATGTATTGTTTTAACTTGGAGAACCGAGTAAACCTGTAATAGTTGGGAGAAAAACAAGAGAAAATAAGCAACAGGTAACATTTCCATATATTCATAGTTATTTTGTCTATATTGTAGATCTTTTGCTTCAATAACGGGCTGTGGGGCAGATGAGCAGGAACTGCTATGGAAGAGAGACAGACTGGCAGATGGTTGAGAGGGGGCAAGGAGGACAGCAGTGGTTGACGCGGCTGAAGATGCTGGACCAGGAGGAGGATGGTGGCTTTGAGTTTGTGTGCTGCTTGTACTCATGTGTTCATCCCATCGGCGTTTGTGATGTGAGATCATGTGCCTTCGCAAACCAGTTGTACCTAGGTGGGTGTTGGACTTCCCATGACTCAGTTTCTTTTGGCACAGGTTGCAAAAGGCATCGCTGTTGTCAGAGGTAGACCCACACAAAAAAATGCCACACTGCTGAGCTCTGCGATGACGGCATCCTAGTGGTGGCAACAGCATGTGTTGATTGGCGTGCTGTCTGGCTGACCCCGGGTGCCGATGCATGCTATCTGACTGTGCCACTAGCTCCTTGTGACGACCTCCCCCTGCTTCCAACTCGTCTCCTCCTCCTCCTCTCTATCTCCCCATCTGAACTTTCCCCCTCTTCTTCTTCTTTTCTAGCGGGCACCCACGTGACATCCACGGATGCATCATCATCAACCGCTTAACTTGTATCTGACAAATCAACAAAGGAAGCACCAGCGGGTACAACATCATCATCATCATCACACCGTACGTCCATGTCTGTAATGCTGCCTGACTGAGACATATCACTGTTATCTACATCCTCTGTCAATGATGGTTGCGCATCACTCATTTCTTCCAACTGATGTGTCAATAACTCCTCTGACAGATCAGGTGAAGCGGCTGTGGTGCTAGTGTTGGTGGTGGTGGCAGGCGGGTGAGTGGTCACTTGAGAGGTGCCCAAAGCTAAGCTGGAGGTGGATGGTGTGTCAAGGTTCCGAGCGGAAGCTGTAGAAGATTGGGTGTCCTGTGTTAGCCAGTCAACTAGGTCCTCCTCAGAACTTTTCACGTTCATGATACGTGGCCTCTGAACACTGGGCATTATTGTAGGGTCAAAGGGAATCACAGCACCACGACCATGACGGCACCTGCGGGGTGGCTTGCCTCTGCCTATCATTTTTTTTTAAATGTACACTTACACTACTAATAAACAAGATATGAGTGGTGGCACACTACTATTAAACAAGATATGAGTGGTGGCACTGGGCAAGTGGGCACAGTATACGCTGTGAGCCTGGCACACACGCTGGCAAGCAGGCAACTGCAATTAGATTACACAAGCAGACTGATGTTTCACAGTCAAAAAAGTTTTGTTTTTTTTAAATTTACACTACTGTTACAACAGATATGAGTGGTGGCACTAGTTGGCAAGTGGGCCTGGCACACACGCTGGCAGGCAGGCAACTGCAATTAGATTACACTAGCAGACTGATGTTTCACAGTCAAAAAAGTTTTTTTTTTAAATATTTACACTACTGTTACAACAGATATGAGTGGTGGCACTAGTTGGCAAGTGGGCCTGGCACACACGCTGGCAGGCAGGCAACTGCAATTAGATTACACTAGCAGACTGATGTTTCACAGTCAAAAAAGTTTTTTTTTAAATATTTACACTACTGTTACAACAGATATGAGTGGTGGCACTAGTTGGCAAGTGGGCCTGGCACACACGCTGGCAGGCAGGCAACTGCAATTAGATTACACAAGCAGACTGATGTTTCACAGTCAAAAAAGTTTTTTTTTTAAATATTTACACTACTGTTACAACAGATATGAGTGGTGGCACTAGTTGGCAAGTGGGCCTGGCACACACGCTGGCAGGCAGGCAACTGCAATTAGATTACACTAGCAGACTGATGTTTCACAGTCAAAAAAGTTTTTTTTTAAAATATTTACACTACTGTTACAACAGATATGAGTGGTGGCACTAGTTGGCAAGTGGGCCTGGCACACACGCTGGCAGGCAGGCAACTGCAATTAGATTACACTAGCAGACTGATGTTTCACAGTCAAAAAAGTTTTTTTTTAAATATTTACACTACTGTTACAACAGATATGAGTGGTGGCACTAGTTGGCAAGTGGGCCTGGCACACACGCTGGCAGGCAGGCAACTGCAATTAGATTACACTAGCAGACTGATGTTTCACAGTCAAAAAAGTTTTTTTTTTAAATATTTACACTACTGTTACAACAGATATGAGTGGTGGCACTAGTTGGCAAGTGGGCCTGGCACACACGCTGGCAGGCAGGCAACTGCAATTAGATTACACTAGCAGACTGATGTTTCACAGTGAATAAAGTTTTTTTAAAAAAAATTTACACTACTGTTACAACAGATATGAGTGGTGGCACTAGTTGGCAAGTGGGCCTGGCACACACGCTGGCAGGCAGGAAACTGCAATTAGATTACACTAGCAGACTGATGTTTCACAGTCAAAAAAGTTTTTTTTTTAAATTTACACTACTGTTACAACAGATATGAGTGGTGGCACTAGTTGGCAAGTGGGCCTGGCACACACGCTGGCAGGCAGGCAACTGCAATTAGATTACACTAGCAGACTGATGTTTCACAGTCAAAAATGTTTTTTTTTTTAAATTTACACTACTGTTACAACAGATATGAGTGGTGGCACTAGTTGGCAAGTGGGCCTGGCACACACGCTGGCAGGCAGGCAACTACAATTAGATTACACTAGCAGACTGATGTTTCACAGTTAAAAAGTTTTTTTTTTTTTTAAATTACACTACTGTTACAACAGATATGAGTGGTGGCACTAGTTGGCAAGTGGGCCTGGCATACATGCTGGCAGGCAGGCAACTGAAATTAGATAACACTAGCAGACTGATGTTTCACAGTCAAAAAATTATTTTTTTTTTTAATTTACACTACTGTTACAACAGATATGAGTGGTGGCACTAGTTGGCAAGTGGGCCTGGCACACACGCTGGCAGGCAGGCAACTGCAATTAGATTACACTAGCAGACTGATGTTTCACAGACAAAAAAGTTTTTTTTTAAAATTTACACTACTGTTACAACAGATATGAGTGGTGGCACTAGTTGGCAAGTGGGCCTGGCACACACGCTGGCAGGCAGGCAACTGCAATTAGATTACCCTAGCAGACTGATGTTTCACAGTCAAAAAAGTTTTTTTTTTTAAATATTTACACTACTGTTACAACAGATATGAGTGGTGGCACTAGTTGGCAAGTGGGCCTGGCACACACGCTGGCAGGCAGGCAACTGCAATTAGATTACACTAGCAGATTGATGTTTCACAGTCAAAAAAGTTTTTTTTTAAATATTTACACTACTGTTACAACAGATATGAGTGGTGGCACTAGTTGGCAAGTGGGCCTGGCACACACGCTGGCAGGCAGGCAACTGCAATTAGATTACACTAGCAGACTGATGTTTCACAGTCAAAAAGTTTTTTTTTTAAAATATTTACACTACTGTTACAACAGATATGAGTGGTGGCACTAGTTGGCAAGTGGGCCTGGCACACACGCTGGCAGGCAGGCAACTGCAATTAGATTACACTAGCAGACTGATGTTTCACAGTCAAAAAATTTTTTTTTTTAAATATTTACACTACTGTTACAACAGATATGAGTGGTGGCACTAGTTGGCAAGTGGGCCTGGCACACACGCTGGCAGGCAGGCAACTGCAATTAGATTACACTAGCAGACTGATGTTTCACAGTGAATAAAGTTTTTTTTAAAAAAAATTACACTACTGTTACAACAGATATGAGTGGTGGCACTAGTTGGCAAGTGGGCCTGGCACACACACTGGCAGGCAGGAAACTGCAATTAGATTACACTAGCAGATTGATGTTTCACAGTCAAAAAAGTTTTTTTTTTAAATTTACACTACTGTTACAACAGATATGAGTGGTGGCACTAGTTGGCAAGTGGGCCTGGCACACACGCTGGCAGGCAGGCAACTGCAATTAGATTACACTAGCAGACTGATGTTTCACAGTCAAAAATGTTTTTTTTTTAAATTTACACTACTGTTACAACAGATATGAGTGGTGGCACTAGTTGGCAAGTGGGCCTGGCACACACGCTGGCAGGCAGGCAACTACAATTAGATTACACTAGCAGACTGATGTTTCACAGTTAAAAAGTTTTTTTTTTTTTAAATTACACTACTGTTACAACAGATATGAGTGGTGGCACTAGTTGGCAAGTAGGACTGGCACACACGCTGGCAGGCAGGCAACTGCAATTAGATTACACTAGCAGACTGATGTTTCACAGTCAAAAAAGTTTTTTAAAAAATATTTACACTACTGTTACAACAGATATAAGTGGTGGCACTAGTTGGCAAGTGGGTCTGGCACACACGCTGGCAGGCAGGCAACTGCAATTAGATTACACTAGCAGACTGATGTTTCACAGTCAAATTTTTTTTTTTTTAAATTTACACTACTGTTACAACAGATATGAGTGGTGGCACTAGTTGGCAAGTGGGCCTGGCACACACGCTGGCAGGCAGGCAACTGCTATTAGATTACACTAGCAGACTGATGTTTCACAGACAAAAAAGGTTTTTTTTTAAATTTACACTACTGCTACAACAGATATGAGTGGTGGCACTAGTTGGCAAGTGGGCCTGGCACACACTCTGGCAGGCAGGCAACTACAATTAGATTACACTAGCAGACTGATGTTTCACAGTCAAAAAAGTTTTTTTTTTTTAAATTTACACTACTGTTACAACAGATATGAGTGGTGGCACTAGTTGGCAAGTGGGCCTGGCATACGTGCTGGCAGGCAGGCAACTGCAATTAGATTACACTAGCAGACTGATGTTTCACAGTCAAAAAAGTATATTTTTTTTAAATTTACACTACTGTTACAACAGATATGAGTGGTGGCACTAGTTGGCAAGTGGGCTTGGCACACTCGCTGGCAGGCAGGCAACTGCAATTAGATTACGCTAGCAGACTGATGTTTCACAGTCAAAAAAGTTTTTTTTTTAAATTTACACTACTGTTACAACATATATGAGTGGTGGCACTAGTTGGCAAGTGGGCCTGGCACACACGCTGGCAGGCAGGCAACTGCTATTAGATTACACTAGCAGACTGATGTTTCACAGTCAAAAAAGTTTTTTTTTTTAAATTTACACTACTGTTACAACAGATATGAGTGGTGGCACTAGTTGGCAAGTGGGCCTGGCACACACGCTGGCATGCAGGCAACTACAATTAGATTACACTAGCAGACTGATGTTTCACAGTCAAAAAAGTTTTTTTTTAAAAAAACTTACACTACTGTTACAACAGATACGAGTGGTGGCACTAGTTGGCAAGTGGGCCTGGCATACGTGCTGGCAGGCAGGCAACTGCAATTAGATTACACTAGCAGACTGATGTTTCACAGTCAAAAAAGTATATTTTTTTTAATTTACACTACTGTTACAACAGATATGAGTGGTGGCACTAGTTGGCAAGTGGGCCTGGCACACTCGCTGGCAGGCAGGCAACTGCAATTAGATTACACTAGCAGACTGATGTTTCACAGTCAAAAAAGTTTTTTTTTTAAATTTACACTACTGTTACAACAGATATGAGTGGTGGCACTAGTTGGCAAGTGGGCCTGGCACACACGCTGGCAGGCAGGCAACTGCTATTAGATTACACTAGCAGACTGATGTTTCA
Organism: Bombina bombina; assembly: GCF_027579735.1. NCBI lineage: Eukaryota > Metazoa > Chordata > Amphibia > Anura > Bombinatoridae > Bombina > Bombina bombina. Next base: position 610,041,081 of record NC_069505.1, on the reverse strand, counting down.
CAGTTAAAAAAGTTTTTTAAAAAAAAATTACACTACTGTTACAACAGATATGAGTGGTGGCACTAGTTGGCAAGTGGGCCTGGCACACACGCTGGCATGCAGGCAACTACAATTAGATTACACTAGCAGACTGATGTTTCACAGTCAAAAAAGTTTTTTTTTTTAAATTTACACTACTGTTACAACAGATATGAGTGGTGGCACTAGTTGGCAAGTGGGCCTGGCACACACGCTGGCAGGTAGGCAACTGCAATTAGATTACACTAGCAGACTGATGTTTCACAGTCAAAAAAGTTTTTTTTTTTAAATTTACACTACTGTTACAACAGATATGAGTGGTGGCACTAGTTGGCAAGTGGGCCTGGCACACACGCTGGCAGGTAGGCAACTGCAATTAGATTACACTAGCAGACTGATGTTTCACAGTCAAAAAAGTTTTTTTTTTTTTAAATTTACACTACTGTTACAACAGATATGAGTGGTGGCACTAATTGGCAAGTGGGCCTGGCACACATGCTGGCAGGCAGGCAACTGCAATTAGATTACACTAGCAGACTGATGTTTCACAGTCATAAAAGTTTTTTTTTTTAAATTTACACTACTGTTACAACAGATATGAGTGGTGGCACTAGTTGGCAAGTGGGCCTGGCACACACGCTGGCAGGCAGGCAACTGCAATTAGATTACACTAGCAGACTGATGTTTCACAGTCAAAAAAGTTTTTTTAAAAAAATTTACACTACTGTTACAACAGATATGAGTGGTGGCACTAGTTGGCAAGTGGGCCTGGCACACACGCTGGCATGCAGGCAACTACAATTAGATTACACTAGCAGACTGATGTTTCACAGTCAAAAAAGTTTTTTTTTTAAATTTACACTACTGTTACAACAGATATGAGTGGTGGAACTAGTTGGCAAGTGGGCCTGGCACACACGCTGGCAGGTAGGCAACTGCAATTAGATTACACTAGCAGACTGATGTTTCACAGTCAAAAAAGTTTTTTTTTTTAAATTTACACTACTGTTACAACAGATATGAGTGGTGGCACTAGTTGGCAAGTGGGCCTGGCACACACGCTGGCAGGTAGGCAACTGCAATTAGATTACACTAGCAGACTGATGTTTCACAGTCAAAAAAGTTTTTTTTTTTTTTAAATTTACACTACTGTTACAACAGATATGAGTGGTGGCACTAATTGGCAAGTGGGCCTGGCACACATGCTGGCAGTCAGGCAACTGCAATTAGATTACACTAGCAGACTGATGTTTCACAGTCATAAAAGTTTTTTTTTTTTAAATTTACACTACTGTTACAACAGATATGAGTGGTGGCACTAGTTGGCAAGTGGGCCTGGCACACTCGCTGGCAGGCAGGCAACTGCAATTAGATTACACTAGCAGACTGATGTTTCACAGTCAAAAAAGTTTTTTTTTAAATTTACACTACTGTTACAACAGATATGAGTGGTGGCACTAGTTGGCAAGTGGGCCTGGCACACACGCTGGCAGGCAGGCAACTGCTAATAGATTACACTAGCAGACTGATGTTTCACAGTAAAAAAAGTTTTTTTAAAAAAATTTACACTACTGTTACAACAGATATGAGTGGTGGCACTAGTTGGCAAGTGGGCCTGGCACACACGCTGGCATGCAGGCAACTACAATTAGATTACACTAGCAGACTGATGTTTCACAGTCAAAAAAGTTTTTTTTTTTAAATTTACACTACTGTTACAACAGATATGAGTGGTGGCACTAGTTGGCAAGTGGGCCTGGCACACACGCTGGCAGGTAGGCAACTGCAATTAGATTACACTAGCAGACTGATGTTTCACAGTCAAAAAAGTTTTTTTTTTTAAATTTACACTACTGTTACAACAGATATGAGTGGTGGCACTAGTTGGCAAGTGGGCCTGGCACACACGCTGGCAGGTAGGCAACTGCAATTAGATTACACTAGCAGACTGATGTTTCACAGTCAAAAAAGTTTTTTTTTTTTTAAATTTACACTACTGTTACAACAGATATGAGTGGTGGCACTAATTGGCAAGTGGGCCTGGCACACATGCTGGCAGGCAGGCAACTGCAATTAGATTACACTAGCAGACTGATGTTTCACAGTCATAAAAGTTTTTTTTTTTAAATTTACACTACTGTTACAACAGATATGAGTGGTGGCACTAGTTGGCAAGTGGGCCTGGCATACATGCTGGCAGGCAGGCAACTGAAATTAGATAACGCTAGCAGACTGATGTTTCACAGTCAAAAAAGTTTTTTTAAAAAAATTTACACTACTGTTACAACAGATATGAGTGGTGGCACTAGTTGGCAAGTGGGCCTGGCACACACGCTGGCATGCAGGCAACTACAATTAGATTACACTAGCAGACTGATGTTTCACAGTCAAAAAAGTTTTTTTTTTAAATTTACACTACTGTTACAACAGATATGAGTGGTGGCACTAGTTGGCAAGTGGGCCTGGCACACACGCTGGCAGGTAGGCAACTGCAATTAGATTACACTAGCAGACTGATGTTTCACAGTCAAAAAAGTTTTTTTTTTTAAATTTACACTACTGTTACAACAGATATGAGTGGTGGCACTAGTTGGCAAGTGGGCCTGGCACACACGCTGGCAGGTAGGCAACTGCAATTAGATTACACTAGCAGACTGATGTTTCACAGTCAAAAAAGTTTTTTTTTTTTTAAATTTACACTACTGTTACAACAGATATGAGTGGTGGCACTAATTGGCAAGTGGGCCTGGCACACATGCTGGCAGTCAGGCAACTGCAATTAGATTACACTAGCAGACTGATGTTTCACAGTCATAAAAGTTTTTTTTTTTTAAATTTACACTACTGTTACAACAGATATGAGTGGTGGCACTAGTTGGCAAGTGGGCCTGGCACACTCGCTGGCAGGCAGGCAACTGCAATTAGATTACACTAGCAGACTGATGTTTCACAGTCAAAAAAGTTTTTTTTTAAATTTACACTACTGTTACAACAGATATGAGTGGTGGCACTAGTTGGCAAGTGGGCCTGGCACACACGCTGGCAGGCAGGCAACTGCTAATAGATTACACTAGCAGACTGATGTTTCACAGTAAAAAAAGTTTTTTTAAAAAAATTTACACTACTGTTACAACAGATATGAGTGGTGGCACTAGTTGGCAAGTGGGCCTGGCACACACGCTGGCATGCAGGCAACTACAATTAGATTACACTAGCAGACTGATGTTTCACAGTCAAAAAAGTTTTTTTTTTTAAATTTACACTACTGTTACAACAGATATGAGTGGTGGCACTAGTTGGCAAGTGGGCCTGGCACACACGCTGGCAGGTAGGCAACTGCAATTAGATTACACTAGCAGACTGATGTTTCACAGTCAAAAAAGTTTTTTTTTTTAAATTTACACTACTGTTACAACAGATATGAGTGGTGGCACTAGTTGGCAAGTGGGCCTGGCACACACGCTGGCAGGTAGGCAACTGCAATTAGATTACACTAGCAGACTGATGTTTCACAGTCAAAAAAGTTTTTTTTTTTTTAAATTTACACTACTGTTACAACAGATATGAGTGGTGGCACTAATTGGCAAGTGGGCCTGGCACACATGCTGGCAGGCAGGCAACTGCAATTAGATTACACTAGCAGACTGATGTTTCACAGTCATAAAAGTTTTTTTTTTTAAATTTACACTACTGTTACAACAGATATGAGTGGTGGCACTAGTTGGCAAGTGGGCCTGGCATACATGCTGGCAGGCAGGCAACTGAAATTAGATAACGCTAGCAGACTGATGTTTCACAGTCAAAAAAGTATTTTTTTTTTAATTTACACTACTGTTACAACAGATATGAGTGGTGGCACTAGTTGGCAAGTGGGCCTGGCACACACGCTGGCAGGCAGGCAACTGCAATTAGATTATACTAGCAGACTGATGTTTCACAGACAAAAAAGTTTTTTTTTAAAATTTACACTACTGTTACAACAGATATGAGTGGTGGCACTAGTTGGCAAGTGGGCCTGGCACACACGCTGGCAGGCAGGCAACTGCAATTAGATTACCCTAGCAGACTGATGTTTCACAGTCAAAAAAGTTTTTTTTTTTAAATATTTACACTACTGTTACAACAGATATGAGTGGTGGCACTAGTTGGCAAGTGGGCCTGGCACACACGCTGGCAGGCAGGCAACTGCAATTAGATTACACTAGCAGATTGATGTTTCACAGTCAAAAAAGTTTTTTTTTAAATATTTACACTACTGTTACAACAGATATGAGTGGTGGCACTAGTTGGCAAGTGGGCCTGGCACACACGCTGGCAGGCAGGCAACTGCAATTAGATTACACTAGCAGATTGATGTTTCACAGTCAAAAAGTTTTTTTTTTTAAATATTTACACTACTGTTACAACAGATATGAGTGGTGGCACTAGTTGGCAAGTGGGCCTGGCACACACGCTGGCAGGCAGGCAACTGCAATTAGATTACACTAGCAGACTGATGTTTCACAGTCAAAAAATTTTTTTTTTAAAATATTTACACTACTGTTACAACAGATATGAGTGGTGGCACTAGTTGGCAAGTGGGCCTGGCACACACGCTGGCAGGCAGGCAACTGCAATTAGATTACACTAGCAGACTGATGTTTCACAGTGAATAAAGTTTTTTTTAAAAAAAATTACACTACTGTTACAACAGATATGAGTGGTGGCACTAGTTGGCAAGTGGGCCTGGCACACACACTGGCAGGCAGGAAACTGCAATTAGATTACACTAGCAGATTGATGTTTCACAGTCAAAAAAGTTTTTTTTTTAAATTTACACTACTGTTACAACAGATATGAGTGGTGGCACTAGTTGGCAAGTGGGCCTGGCACACACGCTGGCAGGCAGGCAACTGCAATTAGATTACACTAGCAGACTGATGTTTCATAGTCAAAAATGTTTTTTTTTTAAATTTACACTACTGTTACAACAGATATGAGTGGTGGCACTAGTTGGCAAGTGGGCCTGGCACACACGCTGGCAGGCAGGCAACTACAATTAGATTACACTAGCAGACTGATGTTTCACAGTTAAAAAGTTTTTTTTTTTTTAAATTACACTACTGTTACAACAGATATGAGTGGTGGCACTAGTTGGCAAGTAGGACTGGCACACACGCTGGCAGGCAGGCAACTGCAATTAGATTACACTAGCAGACTGATGTTTCACAGTCAAAAAAGTTTTTTTAAAAATATTTACACTACTGTTACAAAAGATATAAGTGGTGGCACTAGTTGGCAAGTGGGTCTGGCACACACGCTGGCAGGCAGGCAACTGCAATTAGATTACACTAGCAGACTGATGTTTCACAGTCAAATTTTTTTTTTTTTTAAATTTACACTACTGTTACAACAGATATGAGTGGTGGCACTAGTTGGCAAGTGGGCCTGGCACACACGCTGGCAGGCAGGCAACTGCTATTAGATTACACTAGCAGACTGATGTTTCACAGACAAAAAAGGTTTTTTTTTAAATTTACACTACTGTTACAACAGATATGAGTGGTGGCACTAGTTGGCAAGTGGGCCTGGCACACACCCTGGCAGGCAGGCAACTGCTATTAGATTACACTAGCAGACTGATGTTTCACAGTCAAAAAAGTTTTTTTTAAAAAAATGTACACTACTGTTACAACAGATATGAGTGGTGGCACTAGTTGGCAAGTGGGCCTGGCACACACGATGGCATGCAGGCAACTACAATTAGATTACACTAGCAGACTGATGTTTCACAGTCAAAAAAGTTTTTTTTTTTTTTTTAAAAACTTACACTACTGTTACAACAGATATGAGTGGTGGCACTAGTTGGCAAGTGGGCCTGGGACACACGCTGGCAGGCAGGCAACTGCAATTAGATTACACTAGCAGACTGATGTTTCACAGTCAAAAAACTTTTTTTTTAAATTTACACTACTGTTACAACAGATATGAGTGGTGGCACTAGTTGGCAAGTGGGCCTGGCACACACGCTGGCAGGCAGGCAACTGCAATTAGATTACACTAGCAGACTGAAGTTTCACAGTCAAAAAAGTTTTTTTTTTTTTTAAATTTACACTACTGTTACAACAGATATGAGTGGTGGCACTAGTTGGCAAGTGGGCCTGGCACACATGCTGGCAGGCAGGCAACTGCAATTAGATTACACTAGCAGACTGATGTTTCACAGTCATAAAAGTTTTTTTTTAAAATTTACACTACTGTTACAACAGATATGAGTGGTGGCACTAGTTGGAAAGTGGGCCTGGCACACACGCTGGCAGGCAGGCAGGCAACTGCAATTAGATTACCCTAGCAGACTGATGTTTCACAGTCAAAAAAGTTTTTTTTTAAATTTTTTCACTACTGTTACAACAGATATGAGTGGTGGCACTAGTTGGCAAGTGGGCCTGGCACACATGCTGGCAGGCAGGCAACTGCTTTTAGATTACACTAGCAGACTGATGTTTCACAGTCAAAAAAGTTTTTTTTTAAGAATTTACACTACTGTTTCAACAGATATGAGTGGTGGCACTAGTTGGCAAGTGGGCCTGGCACACACGCTGGCAGGCAGGCAACTGCAATTAGATTACACTAGCAGATTGATGTTTCACAGTCAAAAAGTTTTTTTTTTTAAATATTTACACTACTGTTACAACAGATATGAGTGGTGGCACTAGTTGGCAAGTGGGCCTGGCACACACGCTGGCAGGCAGGCAACTGCAATTAGATTACACTAGCAGACTGATGTTTCACAGTCAAAAATTTTTTTTTTTAAAATATTTACACTACTGTTACAACAGATATGAGTGGTGGCACTAGTTGGCAAGTGGGCCTGGCACACACGCTGGCAGGCAGGCAACTGCAATTAGATTACACTAGCAGACTGATGTTTCACAGTGAATAAAGTTTTTTTTAAAAAAAATTACACTACTGTTACAACAGATATGAGTGGTGGCACTAGTTGGCAAGTGGGCCTGGCACACACACTGGCAGGCAGGAAACTGCAATTAGATTACACTAGCAGATTGATGTTTCACAGTCAAAAAAGTTTTTTTTTTAAATTTACACTACTGTTACAACAGATATGAGTGGTGGCACTAGTTGGCAAGTGGGCCTGGCACACACGCTGGCAGGCAGGCAACTGCAATTAGATTACACTAGCAGACTGATGTTTCATAGTCAAAAAAGTTTTTTTTTTAAATTTACACTACTGTTACAACAGATATGAGTGGTGGCACTAGTTGGCAAGTGGGCCTGGCACACACGCTGGCAGGCAGGCAACTACAATTAGATTACACTAGCAGACTGATGTTTCACAGTTAAAAAGTTTTTTTTTTTTAAATTACACTACTGTTACAACAGATATGAGTGGTGGCACTAGTTGGCAAGTAGGACTGGCACACACGCTGGCAGGCAGGCAACTGCAATTAGATTACACTAGCAGACTGATGTTTCACAGTCAAAAAAGTTTTTTTAAAAATATTTACACTACTGTTACAAAAGATATAAGTGGTGGCACTAGTTGGCAAGTGGGTCTGGCACACACGCTGGCAGGCAGGCAACTGCAATTAGATTACACTAGCAGACTGATGTTTCACAGTCAAATTTTTTTTTTTTTTTAATTTACACTACTGTTACAACAGATATGAGTGGTGGCACTAGTTGGCAAGTGGGCCTGGCACACACGCTGGCAGGCAGGCAACTGCTATTAGATTACACTAGCAGACTGATGTTTCACAGACAAAAAAGGTTTTTTTTTAAATTTACACTACTGTTACAACAGATATGAGTGGTGGCACTAGTTGGCAAGTGGGCCTGGCACACACCCTGGCAGGCAGGCAACTGCTATTAGATTACACTAGCAGACTGATGTTTCACAGTCAAAAAAGTTTTTTTTAAAAAAATGTACACTACTGTTACAACAGATATGAGTGGTGGCACTAGTTGGCAAGTGGGCCTGGCACACACGATGGCATGCAGGCAACTACAATTAGATTACACTAGCAGACTGATGTTTCACAGTCAAAAAAGTTTTTTTTTTTTTTTAAAAACTTACACTACTGTTACAACAGATATGAGTGGTGGCACTAGTTGGCAAGTGGGCCTGGGACACACGCTGGCAGGCAGGCAACTGCAATTAGATTACACTAGCAGACTGATGTTTCACAGTCAAAAAACTTTTTTTTTAAATTTACACTACTGTTACAACAGATATGAGTGGTGGCACTAGTTGGCAAGTGGGCCTGGCACACACGCTGGCAGGCAGGCAACTGCAATTAGATTACACTAGCAGACTGAAGTTTCACAGTCAAAAAAGTTTTTTTTTTTTTTAAATTTACACTACTGTTACAACAGATATGAGTGGTGGCACTAGTTGGCAAGTGGGCCTGGCACACATGCTGGCAGGCAGGCAACTGCAATTAGATTACACTAGCAGACTGATGTTTCACAGTCATAAAAGTTTTTTTTTAAAATTTACACTACTGTTACAACAGATATGAGTGGTGGCACTAGTTGGAAAGTGGGCCTGGCACACACGCTGGCAGGCAGGCAGGCAACTGCAATTAGATTACCCTAGCAGACTGATGTTTCACAGTCAAAAAAGTTTTTTTTTAAATTTTTTCACTACTGTTACAACAGATATGAGTGGTGGCACTAGTTGGCAAGTGGGCCTGGCACACATGCTGGCAGGCAGGCAACTGCTTTTAGATTACACTAGCAGACTGATGTTTCACAGTCAAAAAAGTTTTTTTTTAAGAATTTACACTACTGTTTCAACAGATATGAGTGGTGGCACTAGTTGGCAAGTGGGCCTGGCACACACGCTGGCATACAGGCAACTACAATTAGATTACACTAGCAGACTGATGTTTCAAAGTCAAAAAAGTTTTTTTTTTAAATTTACACTACTGCTACAACAGATATGAGTGGTGGCACTAGTTGGCAAGTGGGCCTGGCACACACTCTGGCAGGCAGGCAACTACAATTAGATTACACTAGCAGACTGATGTTTCACAGTCAAAAAAGTTTTTTTTTTTTTAAATTTACACTACTGTTACAACAGATATGAGTGGTGGCACTAGTTGGCAAGTGGGCCTGGCATACGTTCTGGCAGGCAGGCAACTGCAATTAGATTACACTAGCAGACTGATGTTTCACAGTCAAAAAAGTATATTTTTTTTAAATTTACACTACTGTTACAACAGATATGAGTGGTGGCACTAGTTGGCAAGTGGGCTTGGCACACTCGCTGGCAGGCAGGCAACTGCAATTAGATTACGCTAGCAGACTGATGTTTCACAGTCAAAAAAGTTTTTTTTTTAAATTTACACTACTGTTACAACATATATGAGTGGTGGCACTAGTTGGCAAGTGGGCCTGGGACACACGCTGGCAGGCAGGCAACTGCAATTAGATTACACTAGCAGACTGATGTTTCACAGTCAAAAAACTTTTTTTTTAAATTTACACTACTGTTACAACAGATATGAGTGGTGGCACTAGTTGGCAAGTGGGCCTGGCACACACGCTGGCAGGCAGGCAACTGCAATTAGATTACACTAGCAGACTGAAGTTTCACAGTCAAAAAAGTTTTTTTTTTTTTTAAATTTACACTACTGTTACAACAGATATGAGTGGTGGCACTAGTTGGCAAGTGGGCCTGGCACACATGCTGGCAGGCAGGCAACTGCAATTAGATTACACTAGCAGACTGATGTTTCACAGTCATAAAAGTTTTTTTTTTAAATTTACACTACTGTTACAACAGATATGAGTGGTGGCACTAGTTGGAAAGTGGGCCTGGCACACACGCTGGCAGGCAGGCAGGCAACTGCAATTAGATTACCCTAGCAGACTGATGTTTCACAGTCAAAAAAGTTTTTTTTTAAATTTTTTCACTACTGTTACAACAGATATGAGTGGTGGCACTAGTTGGCAAGTGGGCCTGGCACACATGCTGGCAGGCAGGCAACTGCTTTTAGATTACACTAGCAGACTGATGTTTCACAGTCAAAAAAGTTTTTTTTTAAGAATTTACACTACTGTTTCAACAGATATGAGTGGTGGCACTAGTTGGCAAGTGGGCCTGGCACACACGCTGGCATACAGGCAACTACAATTAGATTACACTAGCAGACTGATGTTTCAAAGTCAAAAAAGTTTTTTTTTTAAATTTACACTACTGCTACAACAGATATGAGTGGTGGCACTAGTTGGCAAGTGGGCCTGGCACACACTCTGGCAGGCAGGCAACTACAATTAGATTACACTAGCAGACTGATGTTTCACAGTCAAAAAAGTTTTTTTTTTTTTAAATTTACACTACTGTTACAACAGATATGAGTGGTGGCACTAGTTGGCAAGTGGGCCTGGCATACGTGCTGGCAGGCAGGCAACTGCAATTAGATTACACTAGCAGACTGATGTTTCACAGTCAAAAAAGTATATTTTTTTTAAATTTACACTACTGTTACAACAGATATGAGTGGTGGCACTAGTTGGCAAGTAGCTTGGCACACTCGCTGGCAGGCAGGCAACTGCAATTAGATTACGCTAGCAGACTGATGTTTCACAGTCAAAAAAGTTTTTTTTTTAAATTTACACTACTGTTACAACATATATGAGTGGTGGCACTAGTTGGCAAGTGGGCCTGGCACACACGCTGGCAGGCAGGCAACTGCTATTAGATTACACTAGCAGACTGATGTTTCACAGTCAAAAAAGTTTTTTTTTTTAAATTTACACTACTGTTACAACAGATATGAGTGGTGGCACTAGTTGGCAAGTGGGCCTGGCACACACGCTGGCATGCAGGCAACTACAATTAGATTACACTAGCAGACTGATGTTTCACAGTCAAAAAAGTTTTTTTTTAAAAAAACTTACACTACTGTTACAACAGATACGAGTGGTGGCACTAGTTGGCAAGTGGGCCTGGCATACGTGCTGGCAGGCAGGCAACTGCAATTAGATTACACTAGCAGACTGATGTTTCACAGTCAAAAAAGTATATTTTTTTTAATTTACACTACTGTTACAACAGATATGAGTGGTGGCACTAGTTGGCAAGTGGGCCTGGCACACTCGCTGGCAGGCAGGCAACTGCAATTAGATTACACTAGCAGACTGATGTTTCACAGTCAAAAAAGTTTTTTTTTTAAATTTACACTACTGTTACAACAGATATGAGTGGTGGCACTAGTTGGCAAGTAGGCCTGGCACACACGCTGGCAGGCAGGCAACTGCTATTAGATTACACTAGCAGACTGATGTTTCACAGTCAAAAAAGTTTTTTTAAAAAAAATTACACTACTGTTACAACAGATATGAGTGGTGGCACTAGTTGGCAAGTGGGCCTGGCACACACGCTGGCATGCAGGCAACTACAATTAGATTACACTAGCAGACTGATGTTTCACAGTCAAAAATTTTTTTTTTTAAATTTACACTACTGTTACAACAGATATGAGTGGTGGCACTAGTTGGCAAGTGGGCCTGGCACACACGCTGGCAGGTAGGCAACTGCAATTAGATTACACTAGCAGACTGATGTTTCACAGTCAAAAAAGTTTTTTTTTTTAAATTTACACTACTGTTACAACAGATATGAGTGGTGGCACTAGTTGGCAAGTGGGCCTGGCACACACGCTGGCAGGTAGGCAACTGCAATTAGATTACACTAGCAGACTGATGTTTCACAGTCAAAAAAGTTTTTTTTTTTTTAAATTTACACTACTGTTACAACAGATATGAGTGGTGGCACTAATTGGCAAGTGGGCCTGGCACACATGCTGGCAGGCAGGCAACTGCAATTAGATTACACTAGCAGACTGATGTTTCACAGTCATAAAAGTTTTTTTTTTTTAAATTTACACTACTGTTACAACAGATATGAGTGGTGGCACTAGTTGGCAAGAGGGCCTGGCACACACGCTGGCAGGCAGGCAACTGCAATTAGATTACACTAGCAGACTGATGTTTCACAGTCAAAAAAGTTTTTTTAAAAAAATTTACACTACTGTTACAACAGATATGAGTGGTGGCACTAGTTGGCAAGTGGGCCTGGCACACACGCTGGCATGCAGGCAACTACAATTAGATTACACTAGCAGACTGATGTTTCACAGTCAAAAAAGTTTTTTTTTTAAATTTACACTACTGTTACAACAGATATGAGTGGTGGCACTAGTTGGCAAGTGGGCCTGGCACACACGCTGGCAGGTAGGCAACTGCAATTAGATTACACTAGCAGACTGATGTTTCACAGTCAAAAAAGTTTTTTTTTTTTTTTAAATTTACACTACTGTTACAACAGATATGAGTGGTGGCACTAATTGGCAAGTGGGCCTGGCACACATGCTGGCAGTCAGGCAACTGCAATTAGATTACACTAGCAGACTGATGTTTCACAGTCATAAAAGTTTTTTTTTTTAAATTTACACTACTGTTACAACAGATATGAGTGGTGGCACTAGTTGGCAAGTGGGCCTGGCACACTCGCTGGCAGGCAGGCAACTGCAATTAGATTACACTAGCAGACTGATGTTTCACAGTCAAAAAAGTTTTTTTTAAAATTTACACTACTGTTACAACAGATATGAGTGGTGGCACTAGTTGGCAAGTGGGCCTGGCACACACGCTGGCAGGCAGGCAACTGCTAATAGATTACACTAGCAGACTGATGTTTCACAGTAAAAAAAGTTTTTTTAAAAAAATTTACACTACTGTTACAACAGATATGAGTGGTGGCACTAGTTGGCAAGTGGGCCTGGCACACACGCTGGCATGCAGGCAACTACAATTAGATTACACTAGCAGACTGATGTTTCACAGTCAAAAAAGTTTTTTTTTAAATTTACACTACTGTTACAACAGATATGAGTGGTGGCACTAGTTGGCAAGTGGGCCTGGCACACACGCTGGCAGGCAGGCAACTGCTAATAGATTACACTAGCAGACTGATGTTTCACAGTAAAAAAAGTTTTTTTAAAAAAATTTACACTACTGTTACAACAGATATGAGTGGTGGCACTAGTTGGCAAGTGGGCCTGGCACACACGCTGGCAGGTAGGCAACTGCAATTAGATTACACTAGCAGACTGATGTTTCACAGTCAAAAAAGTTTTTTTTTTTAAATTTACACTTCTGTTACAACAGATATGAGTGGTGGCACTAGTTGGCAAGTGGGCCTGGCACACACGCTGGCAGGTAGGCAACTGCAATTAGATTACACTAGCAGACTGATGTTTCACAGTCAAAAAAGTTTTTTTTTTTTTAAATTTACACTACTGTTACAACAGATATGAGTGGTGGCACTAATTGGCAAGTGGGCCTGGCACACATGCTGGCAGGCAGGCAACTGCAATTAGATTACACTAGCAGACTGATGTTTCACAGTCATAAAAGTTTTTTTTTTTAAATTTACACTACTGTTACAACAGATATGAGTGGTGGCACTAGTTGGCAAGTGGGCCTGGCACACTCGCTGGCAGGCAGGCAACTGCAATTAGATTACACTAGCAGACTGATGTTTCACAGTCAAAAAAGTTTTTTTTTAAAATTTACACTACTGTTACAACAGATATGAGTGGTGGCACTAGTTGGCAAGTGGGCCTGGCACACACGCTGGCAGGCAGGCAACTGCTATTAGATTACACTAGCAGACTGATGTTTCACAGTCAAAAAAGTTTTTTAAAAAAAATTTACACTACTGTTACAACAGATATGAGTGGTGGCACTAGTTGGCAAGTGGGCCTGGCACACACGCTGGCATGCAGGCAACTACAATTAGATTACACTAGCAGACTGATGTTTCACAGTCAAAAAAGTTTTTTTTTTAAATTTACACTACTGTTACAACAGTTATGAGTGGTGGCACTAGTTGGCAAGTGGGCCTGGCACACACGCTGGCAGGTAGGCAACTGCAATTAGATTACACTAGCAGACTGATGTTTCACAGTCAAAAAAGTTTTTTTTTTTTTTAAATTTACACTACTGTTACAACAGATATGAGTGGTGGCACTAATTGGCAAGTGGGCCTGGCACACATGCTGGCAGGCAGGCAACTGCAATTAGATTACACTAGCAGACTGATGTTTCACAGTCATAAAAGTTTTTTTTTTTTTAAATTTACACTACTGTTACAACAGATATGAGTGGTGGCACTAGTTGGCAAGTGGGCCTGGCACACTCGCTGGCAGGCAGGCAACTGCAATTAGATTACACTAGCAGACTGATGTTTCACAGTCAAAAAAGTTTTTTTTTTAAATTTACACTACTGTTACAACAGATATGAGTGGTGGCACTAGTTGGCAAGTGGGCCTGGCACACACGCTGGCAGGCAGGCAACTGCTATTAGATTACACTAGCAGACTGATGTTTCACAGTCAAAAAAGTTTTTTTAAAAAAATTTACACTACTGTTACAACAGATATGAGTGGTGGCACTAGTTGGCAAGTGGGCCTGGCACACACGCTGGCATGCAGGCAACTACAATTAGATTACACTAGCAGACTGATGTTTCACAGTCAAAAAAGTTTTTTCTTTTAAATTTACACTACTGTTACAACAGATATGAGTGGTGGCACTAGTTGGCAAGTGGGCCTGGCACACACGCTGGCAGGTAGGCAACTGCAATTAGATTACACTAGCAGACTGATGTTTCACAGTCAAAAAAGTTTTTTTTTTTAAATTTACACTACTGTTACAACAGATATGAGTGGTGGCACTAGTTGGCAAGTGGGCCTGGCACACACGCTGGCAGGTAGGCAACTGCAATTAGATTACACTAGCAGACTGATGTTTCACAGTCAAAAAAGTTTTTTTTTTTTTAAATTTACACTACTGTTACAACAGATATGAGTGGTGGCACTAATTGGCAAGTGGGCCTGGCACACATGCTGGCAGGCAGGCAACTGCAATTAGATTACACTAGCAGACTGATGTTTCACAGTCATAAAAGTTTTTTTTTTTAAATTTACACTACTGTTACAACAGATATGAGTGGTGGCACTAGTTGGCAAGTGGGCCTGGCACACTCGCTGGCAGGCAGGCAAATGCAATTAGATTACACTAGCAGACTGATGTTTCACAGTCAAAAAAGTTTTTTTAAAAAAATTTACACTACTGTTACAACAGATATGAGTGGTGGCACTAGTTGGCAAGTGGGCCTGTCACACACGCTGGCATGCAGGCAACTACAATTAGATTACACTAGCAGACTGATGTTTCACAGTCAAAAAAGTTTTTTTTTTTAAATTTACACTACTGTTACAACAGATATGAGTGGTGGCACTAGTTGGCAAGTGGGCCTGGCACACACGCTGGCAGGTAGGCAACTGCAATTAGATTACACTAGCAGACTGATGTTTCACAGTCAAAAAAGTTTTTTTTTTTAAATTTACACTACTGTTACAACAGATATGAGTGGTGGCACTAGTTGGCAAGTGGGCCTGGCACACACGCTGGCAGGTAGGCAACTGCAATTAGATTACACTAGCATACTGATGTTTCACAGTCAAAAAAGTTTTTTTTTTTTTTAAATTTACACTACTGTTACAACAGATATGAGTGGTGGCACTAATTGGCAAGTGGGCCTGGCACACATGCTGGCAGGCAGGCAACTGCAATTAGATTACACTAGCAGACTGATGTTTCACAGTCAAAAAAGTTTTTTTAAAAAAATTTACACTACTGTTACAACAGATATGAGTGGTGGCACTAGTTGGCAAGTGGGCCTGGCACACACGCTGGCAGGCAGGCAACTGCTATTAGATTACACTAGCAGACTGATGTTTCACAGTCAAAAAAGTTTTTTTAAAAAAATTTACACTACTGTTACAACAGATATGAGTGGTGGCACTAGTTGGCAAGTGGGCCTGGCACACACGCTGGCATGCAGGCAACTACAATTAGATTACACTAGCAGACTGATGTTTCACAGTCAAAAAAGATTTTTTTTCTAAATTTACACTACTGTTACAACAGATATGAGTGGTGGCACTAATTGGCAAGTGGGCCTGGCACACATGCTGGCAGGCAGGCAACTGCAATTAGATTACACTAGCAGACTGATGTTTCACAGTCAAAAAAGTTTTTTTTTTTTTTAAATTTACACTACTGTTACAACAGATATGAGTGGTGGCACTAATTGGCAAGTGGGCCTGGCACACATGCTGGCAGGCAGGCAACTGCAATTAGATTACACTAGCAGACTGATGTTTCACAGTCATAAAAGTTTTTTTTTTTTTAAATTTACACTACTGTTACAACAGATATGAGTGGTGGCACTAGTTGGCAAGTGGGCCTGGCACACTCGCTGGCAGGCAGGCAACTGCAATTAGATTACACTAGCAGACTGATGTTTCACAGTCAAAAAAGTTTTTTTTTTAAATTTACACTACTGTTACAACAGATATGAGTGGTGGCACTAGTTGGCAAGTGGGCCTGGCACACACGCTGGCAGGCAGGCAACTGCTATTAGATTACACTAGCAGACTGATGTTTCACAGTCAAAAAATTTTTTTTAAAAAAATTTACACTACTGTTACAACAGATATGAGTGGTGGCACTAGTTGGCAAGTGGGCCTGGCACACACGCTGGCATGCAGGCAACTACAATTAGATTACACTAGCAGACTGATGTTTCACAGTCAAAAAAGTTTTTTCTTTTAAATTTACACTACTGTTACAACAGATATGAGTGGTGGCACTAGTTGGCAAGTGGGCCTGGCACACACGCTGGCAGGTAGGCAACTGCAATTAGATTACACTAGCAGACTGATGTTTCACAGTCAAAAAAGTTTTTTTTTTTAAATTTACACTACTGTTACAACAGATATGAGTGGTGGCACTAGTTGGCAAGTGGGCCTGGCACACACGCTGGCAGGTAGGCAACTGCAATTAGATTACACTAGCAGACTGATGTTTCACAGTCAAAAAAGTTTTTTTTTTTTTAAATTTACACTACTGTTACAACAGATATGAGTGGTGGCACTAATTGGCAAGTGGGCCTGGCACACATGCTGGCAGGCAGGCAACTGCAATTAGATTACACTAGCAGACTGATGTTTCACAGTCATAAAAGTTTTTTTTTTAAATTTACACTACTGTTACAACAGATATGAGTGGTGGCACTAGTTGGCAAGTGGGCCTGGCACACTCGCTGGCAGGCAGGCAAATGCAATTAGATTACACTAGCAGACTGATGTTTCACAGTCAAAAAAGTTTTTTTAAAAAAATTTACACTACTGTTACAACAGATATGAGTGGTGGCACTAGTTGGCAAGTGGGCCTGTCACACACGCTGGCATGCAGGCAACTACAATTAGATTACACTAGCAGACTGATGTTTCACAGTCAAAAAAGTTTTTTTTTTTAAATTTACACTACTGTTACAACAGATATGAGTGGTGGCACTAGTTGGCAAGTGGGCCTGGCATACACGCTGGCAGGTAGGCAACTGCAATTAGATTACACTAGCAGACTGATGTTTCACAGTCAAAAAAGTTTTTTTTTTTAAATTTACACTACTGTTACAACAGATATGAGTGGTGGCACTAGTTGGCAAGTGGGCCTGGCACACACGCTGGCAGGTAGGCAACTGCAATTAGATTACACTAGCATACTGATGTTTCACAGTCAAAAAAGTTTTCTTTTTTTTTAAATTTACACTACTGTTACAACAGATATGAGTGGTGGCACTAATTGGCAAGTGGGCCTGGCACACATGCTGGCAGGCAGGCAACTGCAATTAGATTACACTAGCAGACTGATGTTTCACAGTCAAAAAAGTTTTTTTAAAAAAATTTACACTACTGTTACAACAGATATGAGTGGTGGCACTAGTTGGCAAGTGGGCCTGGCACACACGCTGGCAGGCAGGCAACTGCTATTAGATTACACTAGCAGACTGATGTTTCACAGTCAAAAAAGTTTTTTTAAAAAAATTTACACTACTGTTACAACAGATATGAGTGGTGGCACTAGTTGGCAAGTGGGCCTGGCACACACGCTGGCATGCAGGCAACTACAATTAGATTACACTAGCAGACTGATGTTTCACAGTCAAAAAAGATTTTTTTTCTAAATTTACACTACTGTTACAACAGATATGAGTGGTGGCACTAGTTGGCAAGTGGGCCTGGCACACACGCTGGCAGGCAGGCAACTGCAATTAGATTACACTAGCAGACTGATGTTTCACAGTCAAATTTTTTTTTTAAAAAAAATTTACACTACTGTTATAACAGATATGAGTGGTGGCACTAGTTGGCAAGTGGGCCTGGCACACACGCTGGCAGGCAGGCAACTGAAATTAGATAACACTAGCAGACTGATGTTTCACAGTCAAAAAAGTATTTTTTTTTTTAATTTACACTACTGTTACAACAGATATGAGTGGTGGCACTAGTTGGCAAGTGGGCCTGGCACACACGCTGGCAGGCAGGCAACTGCAATTAGATTACACTAGCAGACTGATGTTTCACAGACAAAAAAGTTTTTTTTTTTAAATTTACACTACTGTTACAACAGATATGAGTGGTGGCACTAGTTGGCAAGTGGGCCTGGCACACACGCTGGCAGGCAGGCAACTGCAATTAGATTACACTAGCAGACTGATGTTTCACAGTCAAAAAAGTTTTTTTTTTCAAATATTTACACTACTGTTACAACAGATATGAGTGGTGGCACTAGTTGGCAAGTGGGCCTGGCACACACGCTGGCAGGCAGGCAACTGCAATTAGATTACACTAGCAGACTGATGTTTCACAGTCAAAAAAGTTTTTTTTTAAATATTTACACTACTGTTACAACAGATATGAGTGGTGGCACTAGTTGGCAAGTGGGCCTGGCACACACGCTGGCAGGCAGGCAACTGCAATTAGATTACACTAGCAGACTGATGTTTCACAGTCAAAAAGTTTTTTTTTTTTAAATATTTACACTACTGTTACAACAGATATGAGTGGTGGCACTAGTTGGCAAGTGGGCCTGGCACACACGCTGGCAGGCAGGCAACTGCAATTAGATTACACTAGCAGACTGATGTTTCACAGTCAAAAAAGTTTTTTTTTTAAGAATTTACACTACTGTTTCAACAGATATGAGTAGTGGCACTAGTTGGCAAGTGGGCCTGGCACACACACTGGCAGGCAGGAAACTGCAATTAGATTACACTAGCAGATTGATGTTTCACAGTCAAAAAAGTTTTTTTTTTTAAATTTACACTACTGTTACAACAGATATGAGTGGTGGCACTAGTTGGCAAGTGGGCCTGGCACACACGCTGGCAGGCAGGCAACTGCAATTAGATTACACTAGCAGACTGATGTTTCACAGTCAAAAATGTTTTTTTTTTTAAATTTACACTACTGTTACAACAGATATGAGTGGTGGCACTAGTTGGCAAGTGGGCCTGGCACACACGCTGGCAGACAGGCAACTACAATTAGATTACACTAGCAGACTGATGTTTCACAGTTAAAAAGTTTTTTTTTTTTTTAAATTACACTACTGTTACAACAGATATGAGTGGTGGCACTAGTTGGCAAGTAGAACTGGCACACACGCTGGCAGGCAGGCAACTGCAATTAGATTACACTAGCAGACTGATGTTTCACAGTCAAAAAAGTTTTATTAAAAATATTTACACTACTGTTACAAAAGATATGAGTGGTGGCACTAGTTGGCAAGTGGGTCTGGCACACACGCTGGCAGGCAGGCAACTGCAATTAGATTACACTAGCAGACTGATGTTTCACAGTCAATTTTTTTTTTTTTTAAATTTACACTACTGTTACAACAGATATGAGTGGTGGCACTAGTTGGCAAGTGGGCCTAGCATACACGCTGGCAGGCAGGCAACTGAAATTAGATAACACTAGCAGACTGATGTTTCACAGTCAAAAAAGTATTTTTTTTTTAATTTACACTACTGTTACAACAGATATGAGTGGTGGCACTAGTTGGCAAGTGGGCCTGGCACACACGCTGGCAGGCAGGCAACTGCTATTAGATTACACTAGCAGACTGATGTTTCACAGACAAAAAAGTTTTTTTTTTAAAATTACACTACTGTTACAACAGATATGAGTGGTGGCACTAGTTGGCAAGTGGGCCTGGCACACACCCTGGCAGGCAGGCAACTGCTATTAGATTACACTAGCAGACTGATGTTTCACAGTCAAAAAAGTTTTTTTTTAAAAAATGTACACTACTGTTACAACAGATATGAGTGGTGGCACTAGTTGGCAAGTGGGCCTGGCACACACGCTGGCATGCAGGCAACTACAATTAGATTACACAAGCAGACTGATGTTTCACAGTCAAAATTTTTTTTTTTTTTTTAAAAACTTACACTACTGTTACAACAGATATGAGTGGTGGCACTAGTTGGCAAGTGGGCCTGGGACACACGCTGGCAGGCAGGCAACTGCAATTAGATTACACTAGCAGACTGATGTTTCACAGTCAAAAAAGTTTTTTTTTAAATTTACACTACTGTTACAACAGATATGAGTGGTGGCACTAGTTGGCAAGTGGGCCTGGCACACACGCTGGCAGGCAGGCAACTGCAATTAGATTACACTAGCAGACTGAAGTTTCACAGTCAAAAAAGTTTTTTTTTTTTTTTAAATTTACACTACTGTTACAACAGATATGAGTGGTGGCACTAGTTGGCAAGTGGGCCTGGCACACATGCTGGCAGGCAGGCAGCTGCAATTAGATTACACTAGCAGACTGATGTTTCACAGTCATAAAAGTTTTTTTTTTAAATTTACACTACTGTTACAACAGATATGAGCGGTGGCACTAGTTGGAAAGTGGGCCTGGCACACACGCTGGCAGGCAGGCAACTGCAATTAGATTACCCTAGCAGACTGATGTTTCACAGTCAAAAAAGTTTTTTTTTTAAATTTTTTCACTACTGTTACAACAGATATGAGTGGTGGCACTAGTTGGCAAGTGGGCCTGGCACACACGCTGGCAGGCAGGCAACTGCTATTAGATTACACTAGCAGACTGATGTTTCACAGTCAAAAAAGTTTTTTTTTAAGAATTTACACTACTGTTTCAAC
This sequence comes from Bombina bombina, assembly GCF_027579735.1. Taxonomy (NCBI): domain Eukaryota; kingdom Metazoa; phylum Chordata; class Amphibia; order Anura; family Bombinatoridae; genus Bombina; species Bombina bombina. The sequence continues at coordinate 610,019,965 of NC_069505.1, read as the reverse complement.
AGATATGAGTGGTGGCACTAGTTGGCAAGTGGGCCTGGCACACACGCTGTCATACAGGCAACTACAATTAGATTACACTAGCAGACTGATGTTTCAAAGTCAAAAAAGTTTTTTTTTTAAATTTACACTACTGTTACAACAGATATGAGTGGTGGCACTAGTTGGCAAGTGGGCCTGGCACACACTCTGGCAGGCAGGCAACTACAATTAGATTACACTAGCAGACTGATGTTTCACAGTCAAAAAAGTTTTTTTTTTTAAATTTACACTACTGTTACAACAGATATGAGTGGTGGCACTAGTTGGCAAGTGGGCCTGGCATACGTGCTGGCAGGCAGGCAACTGCAATTAGATTACACTAGCAGACTGATGTTTCACAGTCAAAAAAGTATATTTTTTTTAATTTACACTACTGTTACAACAGATATGAGTGGTGGCACTAGTTGGCAAGTGGGCCTGGCACACTTGCTGGCAGGCAGGAAACTGCAATTAGATTACGCTAGCAGACTGATGTTTCACAGTCAAAAAAGTTTTTTTTTTTAAATTTACACTACTGTTACAACAGATATGAGTGGTGGCACTAATTGGCAAGTGGGCCTGGCACACATGCTGGCAGGCAGGCAACTGCAATTAGATTACACTAGCAGACTGATGTTTCACAGTCATAAAAGTTTTTTTTTTTTAAATTTACACTACTGTTACAACAGATATGAGTGGTGGCACTAGTTGGCAAGTGGGCCTGGCACACACGCTGGCAGGCAGGCAACTGCAATTAGATTACACTAGCAGACTGATGTTTCACAGTCAAAAAAGTTTTTTTTTTAAGAATTTACACTACTGTTTCAACAGATATGAGTGGTGGCACTAGTTGGCAAGTGGGCCTGGCACACACACTGGCAGGCAGGAAACTGCAATTAGATTACACTAGCAGATTGATGTTTCACAGTCAAAAAAGTTTTTTTTTTAAATTTACACTACTGTTACAACAGATATGAGTGGTGGCACTAGTTGGCAAGTGGGCCTGGCACACACGCTGGCAGGCAGGCAACTGCAATTAGATTACACTAGCAGACTGATGTTTCACAGTAAAAAATGTTTTTTTTTTTAAATTTACACTACTGTTACAACAGATATGAGTGGTGGCACTAGTTGGCAAGTGGGCCTGGCACACACGCTGGCAGGCAGGCAACTACAATTAGATTACACTAGCAGACTGATGTTTCACAGTTAAAAAGTTTTTTTTTTTTAAATTACACTACTGTTACAACAGATATGAGTGGTGGCACTAGTTGGCAAGTAGAACTGGCACACACGCTGGCAGGCAGGCAACTGCAATTAGATTACACTAGCAGACTGATGTTTCACAGTCAAAAAAGTTTTATTAAAAATATTTACACTACTGTTACAAAAGATATAAGTGGTGGCACTAGTTGGCAAGTGGGTCTGGCACACACGCTGGCAGGCAGGCAACTGCAATTAGATTACACTAGCAGACTGATGTTTCACAGTCAAATTTTTTTTTTTTAAATTTACACTACTGTTACAACAGATATGAGTGGTGGCACTAGTTGGCAAGTGGGCCTGGCATACACGCTGGCAGGCAGGCAACTGAAATTAGATAACACTAGCAGACTGATGTTTCACAGTCAAAAAAGTATTTTTTTTTTAATTTACACTACTGTTACAACAGATATGAGTGGTGGCACTAGTTGGCAAGTGGGCCTGGCACACACGCTGGCAGGCAGGCAACTGCTATTAGATTACACTAGCAGACTGATGTTTCACAGACAAAAAAGGTTTTTTTTTTAAATTTACACTACTGTTACAACAGATATGAGTGGTGGCACTAGTTGGCAAGTGGGCCTGGCACACACCCTGGCAGGCAGGCAACTGCTATTAGATTACACTAGCAGACTGATGTTTCACAGTCAAAAAAGTTTTTTTTAAAAAAATGTACACTACTGTTACAACAGATATGAGTGGTGGCACTAGTTGGCAAGTGGGCCTGGCACACACGCTGGCAGGCAGGCAACTGCAATTAGATTACACTAGCAGACTGATGTTTCACAGTCATAAAAGTTTTTTTTTTTTAAATTTACACTACTGTTACAACAGATATGAGTGGTGGCACTAGTTGGCAAGTGGGCCTGGCACACTCGCTGGCAGGCAGGCAACTGCAATTAGATTACACTAGCAGACTGATGTTTCACAGTCAAAAAAGTTTTTTTTTTAAATTTACACTACTGTTACAACAGATATGAGTGGTGGCACTAGTTGGCAAGTGGGCCTGGCACACACGCTGGCAGGCAGGCAACTGCTATTAGATTACACTAGCAGACTGATGTTTCACAGTCAAAAAAGTTTTTTTAAAAAAATTTACACTACTGTTACAACAGATATGAGTGGTGGCACTAGTTGGCAAGTGGGCCTGGCACACACGCTGGCATGCAGGCAACTACAATTAGATTACACTAGCAGACTGATGTTTCACAGTCAAAAAAGTTTTTTCTTTTAAATTTACACTACTGTTACAACAGATATGAGTGGTGGCACTAGTTGGCAAGTGGGCCTGGCACACACGCTGGCAGGTAGGCAACTGCAATTAGATTACACTAGCAGACTGATGTTTCACAGTCAAAAAAGTTTTTTTTTTTAAATTTACACTACTGTTACAACAGATATGAGTGGTGGCACTAGTTGGCAAGTGGGCCTGGCACACACGCTGGCAGGTAGGCAACTGCAATTAGATTACACTAGCAGACTGATGTTTCACAGTCAAAAAAGTTTTTTTTTTTTTAAATTTACACTACTGTTACAACAGATATGAGTGGTGGCACTAATTGGCAAGTGGGCCTGGCACACATGCTGGCAGGCAGGCAACTGCAATTAGATTACACTAGCAGACTGATGTTTCACAGTCATAAAAGTTTTTTTTTTAAATTTACACTACTGTTACAACAGATATGAGTGGTGGCACTAGTTGGCAAGTGGGCCTGGCACACTCGCTGGCAGGCAGGCAAATGCAATTAGATTACACTAGCAGACTGATGTTTCACAGTCAAAAAAGTTTTTTTAAAAAAATTTACACTACTGTTACAACAGATATGAGTGGTGGCACTAGTTGGCAAGTGGGCCTGTCACACACGCTGGCATGCAGGCAACTACAATTAGATTACACTAGCAGACTGATGTTTCACAGTCAAAAAAGTTTTTTTTTTTAAATTTACACTACTGTTACAACAGATATGAGTGGTGGCACTAGTTGGCAAGTGGGCCTGGCATACACGCTGGCAGGTAGGCAACTGCAATTAGATTACACTAGCAGACTGATGTTTCACAGTCAAAAAAGTTTTTTTTTTTAAATTTACACTACTGTTACAACAGATATGAGTGGTGGCACTAGTTGGCAAGTGGGCCTGGCACACACGCTGGCAGGTAGGCAACTGCAATTAGATTACACTAGCATACTGATGTTTCACAGTCAAAAAAGTTTTCTTTTTTTTTAAATTTACACTACTGTTACAACAGATATGAGTGGTGGCACTAATTGGCAAGTGGGCCTGGCACACATGCTGGCAGGCAGGCAACTGCAATTAGATTACACTAGCAGACTGATGTTTCACAGTCAAAAAAGTTTTTTTTAAAAAATTTACACTACTGTTACAACAGATATGAGTGGTGGCACTAGTTGGCAAGTGGGCCTGGCACACACGCTGGCAGGCAGGCAACTGCTATTAGATTACACTAGCAGACTGATGTTTCACAGTCAAAAAAGTTTTTTTAAAAAAATTTACACTACTGTTACAACAGATATGAGTGGTGGCACTAGTTGGCAAGTGGGCCTGGCACACACGCTGGCATGCAGGCAACTACAATTAGATTACACTAGCAGACTGATGTTTCACAGTCAAAAAAGATTTTTTTTCTAAATTTACACTACTGTTACAACAGATATGAGTGGTGGCACTAGTTGGCAAGTGGGCCTGGCACACACGCTGGCAGGCAGGCAACTGCAATTAGATTACACTAGCAGACTGATGTTTCACAGTCAAATTTTTTTTTTAAAAAAAATTTACACTACTGTTACAACAGATATGAGTGGTGGCACTAGTTGGCAAGTGGGCCTGGCATACACGCTGGCAGGCAGGCAACTGAAATTAGATAACACTAGCAGACTGATGTTTCACAGTCAAAAAAGTATTTTTTTTTTTAATTTACACTACTGTTACAACAGATATGAGTGGTGGCACTAGTTGGCAAGTGGGCCTGGCACACACGCTGGCAGGCAGGCAACTGCAATTAGATTACACTAGCAGACTGATGTTTCACAGACAAAAAAGTTTTTTTTTTTAAATTTACACTACTGTTACAACAGATATGAGTGGTGGCACTAGTTGGCAAGTGGGCCTGGCACACACGCTGGCAGGCAGGCAACTGCAATTAGATTACACTAGCAGACTGATGTTTCACAGTCAAAAAAGTTTTTTTTTTTAAATATTTACACTACTGTTACAACAGATATGAGTGGTGGCACTAGTTGGCAAGTGGGCCTGGCACACACGCTGGCAGGCAGGCAACTGCAATTAGATTACACTAGCAGACTGATGTTTCACAGTCAAAAAAGTTTTTTTTTAAATATTTACACTACTGTTACAACAGATATGAGTGGTGGCACTAGTTGGCAAGTGGGCCTGGCACACACGCTGGCAGGCAGGCAACTGCAATTAGATTACACTAGCAGACTGATGTTTCACAGTCAAAAAGTTTTTTTTTTTTAAATATTTACACTACTGTTACAACAGATATGAGTGGTGGCACTAGTTGGCAAGTGGGCCTGGCACACACGCTGGCAGGCAGGCAACTGCAATTAGATTACACTAGCAGACTGATGTTTCACAGTCAAAAAAGTTTTTTTTTTAAGAATTTACACTACTGTTTCAACAGATATGAGTAGTGGCACTAGTTGGCAAGTGGGCCTGGCACACACACTGGCAGGCAGGAAACTGCAATTAGATTACACTAGCAGATTGATGTTTCACAGTCAAAAAAGTTTTTTTTTTTAAATTTACACTACTGTTACAACAGATATGAGTGGTGGCACTAGTTGGCAAGTGGGCCTGGCACACACGCTGGCAGGCAGGCAACTGCAATTAGATTACACTAGCAGACTGATGTTTCACAGTCAAAAATGTTTTTTTTTTTAAATTTACACTACTGTTACAACAGATATGAGTGGTGGCACTAGTTGGCAAGTGGGCCTGGCACACACGCTGGCAGACAGGCAACTACAATTAGATTACACTAGCAGACTGATGTTTCACAGTTAAAAAGTTTTTTTTTTTTTTAAATTACACTACTGTTACAACAGATATGAGTGGTGGCACTAGTTGGCAAGTAGAACTGGCACACACGCTGGCAGGCAGGCAACTGCAATTAGATTACACTAGCAGACTGATGTTTCACAGTCAAAAAAGTTTTATTAAAAATATTTACACTACTGTTACAAAAGATATGAGTGGTGGCACTAGTTGGCAAGTGGGTCTGGCACACACGCTGGCAGGCAGGCAACTGCAATTAGATTACACTAGCAGACTGATGTTTCACAGTCAATTTTTTTTTTTTTTAAATTTACACTACTGTTACAACAGATATGAGTGGTGGCACTAGTTGGCAAGTGGGCCTAGCATACACGCTGGCAGGCAGGCAACTGAAATTAGATAACACTAGCAGACTGATGTTTCACAGTCAAAAAAGTATTTTTTTTTTAATTTACACTACTGTTACAACAGATATGAGTGGTGGCACTAGTTGGCAAGTGGGCCTGGCACACACGCTGGCAGGCAGGCAACTGCTATTAGATTACACTAGCAGACTGATGTTTCACAGACAAAAAAGTTTTTTTTTTAAAATTACACTACTGTTACAACAGATATGAGTGGTGGCACTAGTTGGCAAGTGGGCCTGGCACACACCCTGGCAGGCAGGCAACTGCTATTAGATTACACTAGCAGACTGATGTTTCACAGTCAAAAAAGTTTTTTTTTAAAAAATGTACACTACTGTTACAACAGATATGAGTGGTGGCACTAGTTGGCAAGTGGGCCTGGCACACACGCTGGCATGCAGGCAACTACAATTAGATTACACAAGCAGACTGATGTTTCACAGTCAAAATTTTTTTTTTTTTTTTTAAAAACTTACACTACTGTTACAACAGATATGAGTGGTGGCACTAGTTGGCAAGTGGGCCTGGGACACACGCTGGCAGGCAGGCAACTGCAATTAGATTACACTAGCAGACTGATGTTTCACAGTCAAAAAAGTTTTTTTTTAAATTTACACTACTGTTACAACAGATATGAGTGGTGGCACTAGTTGGCAAGTGGGCCTGGCACACACGCTGGCAGGCAGGCAACTGCAATTAGATTACACTAGCAGACTGAAGTTTCACAGTCAAAAAAGTTTTTTTTTTTTTTTAAATTTACACTACTGTTACAACAGATATGAGTGGTGGCACTAGTTGGCAAGTGGGCCTGGCACACATGCTGGCAGGCAGGCAGCTGCAATTAGATTACACTAGCAGACTGATGTTTCACAGTCATAAAAGTTTTTTTTTTAAATTTACACTACTGTTACAACAGATATGAGCGGTGGCACTAGTTGGAAAGTGGGCCTGGCACACACGCTGGCAGGCAGGCAACTGCAATTAGATTACCCTAGCAGACTGATGTTTCACAGTCAAAAAAGTTTTTTTTTAAATTTTTTCACTACTGTTACAACAGATATGAGTGGTGGCACTAGTTGGCAAGTGGGCCTGGCACACATGCTGGCAGGCAGGCAACTGCTATTAGATTACACTAGCAGACTGATGTTTCACAGTCAAAAAAGTTTTTTTTTAAGAATTTACACTACTGTTTCAACAGATATGAGTGGTGGCACTAGTTGGCAAGTGGGCCTGGCACACACGCTGTCATACAGGCAACTACAATTAGATTACACTAGCAGACTGATGTTTCAAAGTCAAAAAAGTTTTTTTTTTAAATTTACACTACTGTTACAACAGATATGAGTGGTGGCACTAGTTGGCAAGTGGGCCTGGCACACACTCTGGCAGGCAGGCAACTACAATTAGATTACACTAGCAGACTGATGTTTCACAGTCAAAAAAGTTTTTTTTTTTTAAATTTACACTACTGTTACAACAGATATGAGTGGTGGCACTAGTTGGCAAGTGGGCCTGGCATACGTGCTGGCAGGCAGGCAACTGCAATTAGATTACACTAGCAGACTGATGTTTCACAGTCAAAAAAGTATATTTTTTTTAATTTACACTACTGTTACAACAGATATGAGTGGTGGCACTAGTTGGCAAGTGGGCCTGGCACACTTGCTGGCAGGCAGGAAACTGCAATTAGATTACGCTAGCAGACTGATGTTTCACAGTCAAAAAAGTTTTTTTTTTAAATTTACACTACTGTTACAACAGATATGAGTGGTGGCACTAATTGGCAAGTGGGCCTGGCACACATGCTGGCAGGCAGGCAACTGCAATTAGATTACACTAGCAGACTGATGTTTCACAGTCATAAAAGTTTTTTTTTTTTAAATTTACACTACTGTTACAACAGATATGAGTGGTGGCACTAGTTGGCAAGTGGGCCTGGCACACACGCTGGCAGGCAGGCAACTGCAATTAGATTACACTAGCAGACTGATGTTTCACAGTCAAAAAAGTTTTTTTTTTAAGAATTTACACTACTGTTTCAACAGATATGAGTGGTGGCACTAGTTGGCAAGTGGGCCTGGCACACACACTGGCAGGCAGGAAACTGCAATTAGATTACACTAGCAGATTGATGTTTCACAGTCAAAAAAGTTTTTTTTTTAAATTTACACTACTGTTACAACAGATATGAGTGGTGGCACTAGTTGGCAAGTGGGCCTGGCACACACGCTGGCAGGCAGGCAACTGCAATTAGATTACACTAGCAGACTGATGTTTCACAGTCAAAAATGTTTTTTTTTTTAAATTTACACTACTGTTACAACAGATATGAGTGGTGGCACTAGTTGGCAAGTGGGCCTGGCACACACGCTGGCAGGCAGGCAACTACAATTAGATTACACTAGCAGACTGATGTTTCACAGTTAAAAAGTTTTTTTTTTTTAAATTACACTACTGTTACAACAGATATGAGTGGTGGCACTAGTTGGCAAGTAGAACTGGCACACACGCTGGCAGGCAGGCAACTGCAATTAGATTACACTAGCAGACTGATGTTTCACAGTCAAAAAAGTTTTATTAAAAATATTTACACTACTGTTACAAAAGATATGAGTGGTGGCACTAGTTGGCAAGTGGGTCTGGCACACACGCTGGCAGGCAGGCAACTGCAATTAGATTACACTAGCAGACTGATGTTTCACAGTCAATTTTTTTTTTTTTAAATTTACACTACTGTTACAACAGATATGAGTGGTGGCACTAGTTGGCAAGTGGGCCTGGCATACACGCTGGCAGGCAGGCAACTGAAATTAGATAACACTAGCAGACTGATGTTTCACAGTCAAAAAAGTATTTTTTTTTTAATTTACACTACTGTTACAACAGATATGAGTGGTGGCACTAGTTGGCAAGTGGGCCTGGCACACACGCTGGCAGGCAGGCAACTGCTATTAGATTACACTAGCAGACTGATGTTTCACAGACAAAAAAGGTTTTTTTTTTAAATTTACACTACTGTTACAACAGATATGAGTGGTGGCACTAGTTGGCAAGTGGGCCTGGCACACACCCTGGCAGGCAGGCAACTGCTATTAGATTACACTAGCAGACTGATGTTTCACAGTCAAAAAAGTTTTTTTTAAAAAAATGTACACTACTGTTACAACAGATATGAGTGGTGGCACTAGTTGGCAAGTGGGCCTGGCACACACGCTGGCATGCAGGCAACTACAATTAGATTACACAAGCAGACTGATGTTTCACAGTCAAAAATTTTTTTTTTTTTTTAAAAAACTTACACTACTGTTACAACAGATATGAGTGGTGGCACTAGTTGGCAAGTGGGCCTGGGACACACGCTGGCAGGCAGGCAACTGCAATTAGATTACACTAGCAGACTGATGTTTCACAGTCAAAAAAGTTTTTTTTTAAATTTACACTACTGTTACAACAGATATGAGTGGTGGCACTAGTTGGCAAGTGGGCCTGGCACACACGCTGGCAGGCAGGCAACTGCAATTAGATTACACTAGCAGACTGAAGTTTCACAGTCAAAAAAGTTTTTTTTTTTTTTTAAATTTACACTACTGTTACAACAGATATGAGTGGTGGCACTAGTTGGCAAGTGGGCCTGGCACACATGCTGGCAGGCAGGCAGCTGCAATTAGATTACACTAGCAGACTGATGTTTCACAGTCATAAAAGTTTTTTTTTTAAATTTACACTACTGTTACAACAGATATGAGTGGTGGCACTAGTTGGAAAGTGGGCCTGGCACACACGCTGGCAGGCAGGCAACTGCAATTAGATTACCCTAGCAGACTGATGTTTCACAGTCAAAAAAGTTTTTTTTTAAATTTTTTCACTACTGTTACAACAGATATGAGTGGTGGCACTAGTTGGCAAGTGGGCCTGGCACACATGCTGTCAGGCAGGCAACTGCTATTAGATTACACTAGCAGACTGATGTTTCACAGTCAAAAAAGTTTTTTTTTAAGAATTTACACTACTGTTTCAACAGATATGAGTGGTGGCACTAGTTGGCAAGTGGGCCTGGCACACACGCTGGCATACAGGCAACTACAATTAGATTACACTAGCAGACTGATGTTTCAAAGTCAAAAAAGTTTTTTTTTTAAATTTACACTACTGTTACAACAGATATGAGTGGTGGCACTAGTTGGCAAGTGGGCCTGGCACACACTCTGGCAGGCAGGCAACTACAATTAGATTACACTAGCAGACTGATGTTTCACAGTCAAAAAAGTTTTTTTTTTTTAAATTTACACTACTGTTACAACAGATATGAGTGGTGGCACTAGTTGGCAAGTGGGCCTGGCATACGTGCTGGCAGGCAGGCAACTGCAATTAGATTACACTAGCAGACTGATGTTTCACAGTCAAAAAAGTATATTTTTTTTAATTTACACTACTGTTACAACAGATATGAGTGGTGGCACTAGTTGGCAAGTGGGCCTGGCACACTTGCTGGCAGGCAGGCAACTGCAATTAGATTACGCTAGCAGACTGATGTTTCACAGTCAAAAAAGTTTTTTTTTTAAATTTACACTACTGTTACAACAGATATGAGTGGTGGCACTAATTGGCAAGTGGGCCTGGCACACATGCTGGCAGGCAGGCAACTGCAATTAGATTACACTAGCAGACTGATGTTTCACAGTCATAAAAGTTTTTTTTTTTAAATTTACACTACTGTTACAACAGATATGAGTGGTGGCACTAGTTGGCAAGTGGGCCTGGCACACACGCTGGCAGGCAGGCAACTGCAATTAGATTACACTAGCAGACTGATGTTTCACAGTCAAATTTTTTTTTAAAAAAAAATTTACACTACTGTTACAACAGATATGAGTGGTGGCACTAGTTGGCAAGTGGGCCTGGCATACACGCTGGCAGGCAGGCAACTGAAATTAGATTACACTAGCAGACTGATGTTTCACAGTCAAAAAAGTATTTTTTTTTTTAATTTACACTACTGTTACAACAGATATGAGTGGTGGCACTAGTTGGCAAGTGGGCCTGGCACACACGCTGGCAGGCAGGCAACTGCAATTAGATTACACTAGCAGACTGATGTTTCACAGACAAAAAAGTTTTTTTTTAAAATTTACACTACTGTTACAACAGATATGAGTGGTGGCACTAGTTGGCAAGTGGGCCTGGCAAACACGCTGGCAGGCAGGCAACTGCAATTAGATTACACTAGCAGACTGATGTTTCACAGTCAAAAAAGGTTTTTTTTTTAAATATTTACACTACTGTTACAACAGATATGAGTGGTGGCACTAGTTGGCAAGTGGGCCTGGCACACACGCTGGCAGGCAGGCAACTGCAATTAGATTACACTAGCAGACTGATGTTTCACAGTCAAAAAAGGTTTTTTTTAAATATTTACACTACTGTTACAACAGATATGAGTGGTGGCACTAGTTGGCAAGTGGGCCTGGCACACACGCTGGCAGGCAGGCAACTGCAATTAGATTACACTAGCAGACTGATGTTTCACAGTCAAAAAGTTTTTTTTTTTAAATATTTACACTACTGTTACAACAGATATGAGTGGTGGCACTAGTTGGCAAGTGGGCCTGGCACACACGCTGGCAGGCAGGCAACTGCAATTAGATTACACTAGCAGACTGATGTTTCACAGTCAAAAAAGTTTTTTTTTTAAATATTTACACTACTGTTACAACAGATATGAGTGGTGGCACTAGTTGGCAAGTGGGCCTGGCACACACGCTGGCAGGCAGGCAACTGCAATTAGATTACACTAGCAGACTGATGTTTCACAGTGAATAAAGTTTTTTTTAAAAAAATTTACACTACTGTTACAACAGATATGAGTGGTGGCACTAGTTGGCAAGTGGGCCTGGCACACACACTGGCAGGCAGGAAACTGCAATTAGATTACACTAGCAGATTGATGTTTCACAGTCAAAAAAGTTTTTTTTTTTAAATTTACACTACTGTTACAACAGATATGAGTGGTGGCACTAGTTGGCAAGTGGGCCTGGCACACACGCTGGCAGGCAGGCAACTGCAATTAGATTACACTAGCAGACTGATGTTTCACAGTCAAAAATTTTTTTTTTTTAAATTTACACTACTGTTACAACAGATATGAGTGGTGGCACTAGTTGGCAAGTGGCCCTGGCACACACGCTGGCAGGCAGGCAACTACAATTAGATTACACTAGCAGACTGATGTTTCACAGTTAAAAAGTTTTTTTTTTTTTAAATTACACTACTGTTACAACAGATATGAGTGGTGGCACTAGTTGGCAAGTAGGACTGGCACACACGCTGGCAGGCAGGCAACTGCAATTAGATTACACTAGCAGACTGATGTTTCACAGTCAAAAAAGTTTTTTTAAAAATATTTACACTACTGTTACAAAAGATATGAGTGGTGGCACTAGTTGGCAAGTGGGTCTGGCACACACGCTGGCAGGCAGGCAACTGCAATTAGATTACACTAGCAGACTGATGTTTCACAGTCAATTTTTTTTTTTTTTTAAATTTACACTACTGTTACAACAGATATGAGTGGTGGCACTAGTTGGCAAGTGGGCCTGGCATACACGCTGGCAGGCAGGCAACTGAAATTAGATAACACTAGCAGACTGATGTTTCACAGTCAAAAAAGTATTTTTTTTTTAATTTACACTACTGTTACAACAGATATGAGTGGTGGCACTAGTTGGCAAGTGGGCCTGGCACACTCGCTGGCAGGCAGGCAACTGCAATTAGATTACACTAGCAGACTGATGTTTCACAGTCAAAAAAGTTTTTTTTTAAAATTTACACTACTGTTACAACAGATATGAGTGGTGGCACTAGTTGGCAAGTGGGCCTGGCACACACGCTGGCAGGTAGGCAACTGCAATTAGATTATACTAGCAGACTGATGTTTCACAGTCAAAAAAGTTTTTTTTTTTTTAAATTTACACTACTGTTACAACAGATATGAGTGGTGGCACTAGTTGGCAAGTGAGCCTGGCACACATGCTGGCAGGCAGGCAACTGCAATTAGATTACACTAGCAGACTGATGTTTCACAGTCAAAAAAGTTTTTTTTTTTAAATTTACACTACTGTTACAACAGATATGAGTGGTGGCACTAGTTGGCAAGTGGGCCTGGCACACACGCTGGCAGTTAGGCAACTGCAATTAGATTACACTAGCAGACTGATGTTTCACAGTCAAAAAAGTTTTTTTTTTTTTAAATTTACACTACTGTTACAACAGATATGAGTGGTGGCACTAGTTGGCAAGTGGGCCTGGCACACATGCTGGCAGGCAGGCAACTGCAATTAGATTACACTAGCAGACTGATGTTTCACAGTCATAAACGTTTTTTTTTTTAATTTACACTACTGTTACAACAGATATGAGTGGTGGAACTAGTTGGCAAGTGGGCCTGGCACACACGCTGGCAGGCAGGCAACTGCAATTAGATTACACAAGCAGACTGATGTTTCACAGTCAAAAAAGTTTTTTTTTTTTTAAATTTACACTACTGTTACAACAGATATGAGTCGTGGCACTAGTTGGCAAGTGGGCCTGGCACACACGCTGGCAGGTAGGCAACTGCAATTAGATTACACAAGCAGACTGATGTTTCACAGTCAAAAAAGTTTTTTTTTTTTAAATTTACACTACTGTTACAACAGATATGAGTGGTGGCACTAGTTGGCAAGTTGGCCTGGCACACACGCTGGCATGCAGGCAACTACAATTAGATTACACTAGCAGACTGATGTTTCACAGTCAAAAAAGTTTTTTTTTTTAAAAACTTACACTACTGTTACAACAGATACGAGTGGTGGCACTAGTTGGCAAGTGGGCCTGGCATACGTGCTGGCAGGCAGGCAACTGCAATTAGATTACACTAGCAGACTGATGTTTCACAGTCAAAAAAGTATATTTTTTTAAATTTACACTACTGTTACAACAGATATGAGTGGTGACACTAGTTGGCAAGTGGGCCTGGCACACCCGCTGGCAGGCAGGCAACTGCAATTAGATTACACTAGCAGACTGATGTTTCACAGTCAAAAAAGTTTTTTTTTTAAATTTACACTACTGTTACAACAGATATGAGTGGTGGCACTAGTTGGCAAGTGGGCCTGGCACACACGCTGGCAGGCAGGCAACTGCTATTAGATTACACTAGCAGACTGATGTTTCACAGTCAAAAAAGTTTTTTAAAAAAAATTTACACTACTGTTACAACAGATATGAGTGGTGGCACTAGTTGGCAAGTGGGCCTGGCACACACGCTGGCATGCAGGCAACTACAATTAGATTACACTAGCAGACTGATGTTTCACAGTCAAAAAAGTTTTTTTTTTAAATTTACACTACTGTTACAACAGATATGAGTGGTGGCACTAGTTGGCAAGTGGGCCTGGCACACACGCTGGCAGGTAGGCAACTGCAATTAGATTACACTAGCAGACTGATGTTTCACAGTCAAAAAAGTTTTTTTTTTTAAATTTACACTACTGTTACAACAGATATGAGTGGTGGCACTAGTTGGCAAGTGGGCCTGGCACACACGCTGGCAGGTAGGCAACTGCAATTAGATTACACTAGCAGACTGATGTTTCACAGTCAAAAAAGTTTTTTTTTTTTTAAATTTACACTACTGTTACAACAGATATGAGTGGTGGCACTAGTTGGCAAGTGGGCCTGGCACACACGCTGGCAGGCAGGCAACTGCTATTAGATTACACTAGCAGACTGATGTTTCACAGTCAAAAATGTTTTTTTTTAAAAAAATTTACACTACTGTTACAACAGATATGAGTGGTGGCACTAGTTGGCAAGTGGGCCTGGCACACACGCTGGCAGGTAGGCAACTGCAATTAGATTACACTAGCAGACTGATGTTTCACAGTCAAAAAAGTTTTTTTTTTTTTAAATTTACACTACTGTTACAACAGATATGAGTGGTGGCACTAGTTGGCAAGTGAGCCTGGCACACATGCTGGCAGGCAGGCAACTGCAATTAGATTACACTAGCAGACTGATGTTTCACAGTCAAAAAAGTTTTTTTTTTTTTAAATTTACACTACTGTTACAACAGATATGAGTGGTGGCACTAGTTGGCAAGTGGGCCTGGCACACATGCTGGCAGGCAGGCAACTGCAATTAGATTACACTAGCAGACTGATGTTTCACAGTCATAAACGTTTTTTTTTTTAATTTACACTACTGTTACAACAGATATGAGTGGTGGAACTAGTTGGCAAGTGGGCCTGGCACACACGCTGGCAGGCAGGCAACTGCAATTAGATTACACAAGCAGACTGATGTTTCACAGTCAAAAAAGTTTTTTTTTTTTAAATTTACACTACTGTTACAACAGATATGAGTCGTGGCACTAGTTGGCAAGTGGGCCTGGCACACACGCTGGCAGGTAGGCAACTGCAATTAGATTACACAAGCAGACTGATGTTTCACAGTCAAAAAAGTTTTTTTTTTTAAATTTACACTACTGTTACAACAGATATGAGTGGTGGCACTAGTTGGCAAGTTGGCCTGGCACACACGCTGGCATGCAGGCAACTACAATTAGATTACACTAGCAGACTGATGTTTCACAGTCAAAAAAGTTTTTTTTTTTAAAAACTTACACTACTGTTACAACAGATACGAGTGGTGGCACTAGTTGGCAAGTGGGCCTGGCATACGTGCTGGCAGGCAGGCAACTGCAATTAGATTACACTAGCAGACTGATGTTTCACAGTCAAAAAAGTATATTTTTTTAAATTTACACTACTGTTACAACAGATATGAGTGGTGACACTAGTTGGCAAGTGGGCCTGGCACACTCGCTGGCAGGCAGGCAACTGCAATTAGATTACACTAGCAGACTGATGTTTCACAGTCAAAAAAGTTTTTTTTTTAAATTTACACTACTGTTACAACAGATATGAGTGGTGGCACTAGTTGGCAAGTGGGCCTGGCACACACGCTGGCAGGCAGGCAACTGCTATTAGATTACACTAGCAGACTGATGTTTCACAGTCAAAAAAGTTTTTTAAAAAAAATTTACACTACTGTTACAACAGATATGAGTGGTGGCACTAGTTGGCAAGTGGGCCTGGCACACACGCTGGCATGCAGGCAACTACAATTAGATTACACTAGCAGACTGATGTTTCACAGTCAAAAAAGTTTTTTTTTTTAAATTTACACTACTGTTACAACAGATATGAGTGGTGGCACTAGTTGGCAAGTGGGCCTGGCACACACGCTGGCAGGTAGGCAACTGCAATTAGATTACACTAGCAGACTGATGTTTCACAGTCAAAAAAGTTTTTTTTTTTAAATTTACACTACTGTTACAACAGATATGAGTGGTGGCACTAGTTGGCAAGTGGGCCTGGCACACACGCTGGCAGGTAGGCAACTGCAATTAGATTACACTAGCAGACTGATGTTTCACAGTCAAAAAAGTTTTTTTTTTTTAAATTTACACTACTGTTACAACAGATATGAGTGGTGGCACTAATTGGCAAGTGGGACTGGCACACATGCTGGCAGGCAGGCAACTGCAATTAGATTACACTAGCAGACTGATGTTTCACAGTCATAAAAGTTTTTTTTTTTAAAATTTACACTACTGTTACAACAGATATGAGTGGTGGCACTAGTTGGCAAGTGGGCCTGGCACACACGCTGGCAGGCAGGCAACTGCTATTAGATTACACTAGCAGACTGATGTTTCACAGTCAAAAATGTTTTTTTTTAAAAAAAATTACACTACTGTTACAACAGATATGAGTGGTGGCACTAGTTGGCAAGTGGGCCTGGCACACACGCTGGCAGGTAGGCAACTGCAATTAGATTACACTAGCAGACTGATGTTTCACAGTCAAAAAAGTTTTTTTTTTTTAAATTTACACTACTGTTACAACAGATATGAGTGGTGGCACTAGTTGGCAAGTGAGCCTGGCACACATGCTGGCAGGCAGGCAACTGCAATTAGATTACACTAGCAGACATGTTTCACAGTCAAAAAAGTTTTTTTTTTTAAATTTACACTACTGTTACAACAGATATGAGTGGTGGCACTAGTTGGCAAGTGGGCCTGGCACACACGCTGGCAGGTAGGCAACTGCAATTAGATTACACTAGCAGACTGATGTTTCACAGTCAAAAAAGTTTTTTTTTTTTTAAATTTACACTACTGTTACAACAGATATGAGTGGTGGCACTAGTTGGCAAGTGGGCCTGGCACACATGCTGGCAGGCAGGCAACTGCAATTAGATTACACTAGCAGACTGATGTTTCACAGTCATAAACGTTTTTTTTTTTAATTTACACTACTGTTACAACAGATATGAGTGGTGGAACTAGTTGGCAAGTGGGCCTGGCACACACGCTGGCAGGCAGGCAACTGCAATTAGATTACACAAGCAGACTGATGTTTCACAGTCAAAAAAGTTTTTTTTTTTTAAATTTACACTACTGTTACAACAGATATGAGTCGTGGCACTAGTTGGCAAGTGGGCCTGGCACACACGCTGGCAGGTAGGCAACTGCAATTAGATTACACAAGCAGACTGATGTTTCACAGTCAAAAAAGTTTTTTTTTTTTAAATTTACACTACTGTTACAACAGATATGAGTCGTGGCACTAGTTGGCAATTGTATCCTAATTTAAATTCATTGTGTCATGAACACAAAACACAATACAACATTTGCACATACAGAAGTTGAAGATCCAGGATATTAATAGACAAAAATATATTAAATATTAAAATATAGAATATCTATCAGATCCCATCATAGCTAGCTCAAAGAAACACTGTTAAATCATAATCTTTATTAAGGCCTTTAGGCCTAACTGTCTCTAGCCTATGGATCCATTCCATCTCTCTTTGTTTTAAAATCTTCTCCCTGTCCATTCCATTTCTCTGTGGCCCTATGTGGTCAATCACCTGCCACATTAATTATATAACTTAGTGATTTGTTTCTAAAAAATGTGCAGACGGAGGAGCCTCTGTATATCTACACCTGATATTTGACCTGTGCTGAATCATTCTGTCTCTCACCTTTTTAGTAGTTTTCGTTAATTTAGTAGTAAATTAACGAACATTGACACTTGATAAGGTAGATCACCAATTTGGACTCACAAGTGAAGAAATCATTAATTTTATGTATTTTCCCATCATGTGGGTGGTGAAACGAATCACCTTTGATTATAGAGCTGCAACTCATGCAGCTGAGGCAAGGATAATTGACTGTCACTTTATTTCCTATATGTGTTTGTGTTAACTTCTTTCCTGATCCTATGTCAGTACATACCAAGTGATCTCGTAGGTTTTTAACCCTTCTATGTGCTACAAGAGGGAATTCCTTAAAGGCCTGTATTTCCTCATTACAGTCTTGCAATATATGCCAATGCTTATTGACTATGTGTTTGACCTGCTGACTTAATGGACTGTATTGAGTAACAAACACCATGCAGTGTTTCTCTGCCTTCTTTTTAATGGTCATAGGTTCCCTTCCAGTGATTTCACACATCTTCTGATCTAAGAGTGTCTTAGGGTATCCTCTCTTAAGAAACATAAGCTGCATCTCCTCAAATCTTTGATCCACCCCACTTTCTCTTTGCTGACAATTCTTTCAATCCTCAGGAGTTGACTTTTGGGTAATTATTCTATAATTTGTTTGGGTAAAAACTATTGTAATTCAGCAAAGTATTATTGTCTGTATCTTTGGTATGGATATCAAAGGTAAGCACATTTTCCATTTTATAAATCACAGTATCTAAAAATGATACAGATTCCTCACTATAGATTACTGAAAACTCAAGACCCATCACGGCAGAATTTAACTCTCCAACAAACCTGTTAAGGGATCCAATGTCGCCCCACCATATGCCAAACATGTCATCTATGTAACGCCACCAAACTTCTCCCATTTTCTTAAATATCTTATTTTTATAGACAACTCTCTCCTCAAATTCTCTCATGAACAGATTGGCATATGATGGTGCGACATTAGATCCCATAGCCATGCCTATAACTTGAACATACCAAGTGTCTTGGAATTGGAAATAATTCCAGTACAGTACCAGCCTCAAAAACTCTTCAAGAAAATCACATTTTAAAGGTGAGTAACCTGTTTTAATCCTAAAGTTTTTAGTGATCACCTCAATACCTGTTTTGTGTATATAGGCTTTTCACATCCATAGTATACAGGAGAAATTTGTCTGAATGTAAGTCAAGATTACGGGCTTTACTGAAAAAGTCTACAGTGTCTTTTAAATATGAAGACATCTTTACTACGTCACTTTTAAGATTTGTATCTAAAAATGTGGAAATGTTAGTGTAGACTGAATCCACACTGGAGACAATTGGTCTTCCAGGGGGCTTCTCAACTTTCTTGTGAATCTTGGGTACTGTGTAAAAAAAATGAGTCCTGGGATTTTTATTTGTCAAATAGTCCAATAATTGTTTATTAATATGTCCTTGCTTATAGCCTCTGTCTAGGATGTTCTTTATTTCTTTTTGAATTATGTGACAAAACCTTATGTGCCAGTGTCATTAAGTTGAGTATTAATCTCTGCAATGTAGTAGGATTTATCCAAAATTAATGTAGCTGCTCCCTTGTCCTCCCCCTTGAGTATGATGTTAGAATTTTTTTTTAATTGCAATAAAGACTGTCTATTTGAATTTGAAAATTTGTTATTACCTTTAAAATCAGTTTTGCCAAACACTTTCCATTGCTTAGTACTCTCCTTTAATTCATGCAATTCTTTATCAACCAGCCTAATAAACATATTTACACTGTGGCAATTTAATACAGGATTAAAAGTACTTTTTTATACAAATTCAATTTTTTAAGGACCATTCTGTTGCCTCAATATTGCTAGGCAATGGTATACTACTGCTATTCTCTCTTAAAGCATAACATATTTTCAGCTTTATATTACTGTACAGTTTCTGCATGTCCTTGTCTAACTCAAAAAAATCAGTGTCCCTTCTAGGGCAGAATGACAGACTCTTATTAAGCAATTGAATTTCCTGTAGTGATAGATCATAACTAGACACATTAACCACAGTGCTGTCAATATTGGCATTATCTGCTTGATGTCAGTTTTTTTTTTCCCGGCTCGATCGCCTGGGCATGGGGTTGTTCATTCCTTTTACATTTTGAATGTTTGTGCCCTCCTCTACACTGTCCTTTTAATGGCTTTGCTCCAAAGGGGATGCTATTGATGACTCAGATGACTCTCCTGCACACTGACGTCACTAGTTCCTCCTCCATGATGCTTGCGTCCGCCTCTCTGATAAGCTCTGTGTCTACTTCTGGGTTGACGGTTACCATGGGAACCCTGTCACCACTTGTATACTTTTACTTGTTTATAATCTTCTTTGTCACATTTGAACTTAGTCCTCTTGATGTTCCTGAGTTCCTGCTGCAATTTTGAAATATTCTCGCTGATCTGTTGTTCCAGCTTTGCCATCTCATCAGGTGGCATCTCTTTGGTAAGTTCCTCCTTGCTTGCTTTGATTTTGGAATCCTGTGTGTCCATCTCCTTTAGAAATGACTCCACCGTTAGGACCATCAGGTCGTAGGAGCACTTATTAAGGATAGCTTTAAATTTGTCGCAATATTCTTTGTTGTGGCTAAGGGATAAATGCTCATCCTTAAGCCCCTGGGGATCCATGTTCGTGTCCATGTTTGTTAATTTACTTAGTTGAAACTACTAGAAAGGTGAGAGACAGAATGATCCAGCACAGGTCAAATATCAGGTGTAGATATACGGAGGCTTCTCCGTCTGCACATTTTTTTAGAAACAAATCACTAAGTTATTCAATTAATGTGGCAGGTGATTGACCACATAGGGCCACAGAGAAATGGAATGGACAGGGAGAAGATTTTAAAACAAACAGAGATGCAATGGATCCATAGGCTAGAGACAGTTAGGCCTAAAGGCCTTAATAAAGAGTATGATTTAACAGTGTTTCTTTGACCTAGCTATGATGGGATCTGCTAGATATTCTATATTTTAATATTTGATATGTTTTTGTCTATTAATATCCTGCATCATCTTCAGCATCTGTATTTTTGAATGTTTTATTGTGTTTTGTATCCATGACACAAAATTACAGCTTTAGGATACATAAGGCTAGATTATGAGTTTCGCGTTATGAGTGAAAAAGCCTCATAACGCTGCTCTTTCACTACCGCTGGTATTATGAGTCTTGTAGGTACAGCTGTACTGCACACTTTTTTGTCCGTCACGCAACGTAACTACCGCACTTTTTAAAAAGTCTTTTTTCAATGGGACTTCCACAGCGCCGGTATTACGATTTTGCCTGTACGGCCAAAAATTGAGCGGTACAGCCTATAACTACAAGATCTGTACCTTCACCCGAAAGTCAGTAGTTATGGGTTTTTATTTAATATATTTTTATTGAGGTTATATATAATACTAACAAAAGCAAGGTTACAGTATAGTCATAATACAGAATTTTGAGCTTAGACAATACAGCAATGAACACATTTATACAATATACTTCTTGTACTTTATAACATAGAAATAAAATATGACTCTGAAACATAAGTACAGATATATGTAAATTATTAACCTATATATTTAGTTTGTAACCTCTTTCATTTTTTTTTTTATGTTTGGCTATTCCTCGTTTTAATCAACGACCACTCTTGAGCCATAAATATCGATAGTGCAAGTAGTTGGGGATAGTAGTATCAAAATTAAAAAGATAATGAGGGAATTTGAAATAGATATATAGGGGCATATGTATCAAGCACCGAATGGAGCTTGATGCCCCGTGTTTCTGGCGAGCCTGAAGGCTCGCCAGAAACAGCAGTTATGAAGTAGCGGTCACAAAGACCGCTGCTCCATAACCTGTCCGCCTGCTCTGAGCAGGCAGACAGACATCACCGGAAATCAACCTGATCGAGTACGTTCGGGTTGATTGACACGCCCCTGCTGGCAGCCTATTGGCCGCGAGTCAGCAAGGGCGGCATTGCACCAGCAGCTCTTGTGAGCTGCTGGTACAATGCTGAATATGGCGGGCGTATTGCTCGCCGTATTCAGCGAGGTCTGTTGGACCTGATCCGCACTGTCGGATCAGGTCCGACAGACCTTGATAACTAGAGGCCATAGTATGTCACATTATCATTATAATCTCAAGAAAGATCATGAATAAATATTTGTATCGTGAATAATGGTGTGGTTAGTCATGGTCTAAATAATCGAGACCTGTTGAACATTCAATTGTATTATTGTTAGATAAAATAATTCAGTCAATAAGAGTGTCTTCACTGTTTTTTTGTTTTTTTTGTGCATGGAAATCTACCACATCACCATTAAAACAGATTAGTAATAGACTTTGAGAAGTATAGACATGCATAAAAAACTGAAGTAAGGGTTCTATAGGATATATTTTCTGTTGCTTACGTAGTAAGCTCACTGGTGTAGAGAAAAGGAGAGGGGGGGAGGGAAATGGAGGGGATGAGGGTAGGGTCTGACGATATATGTAAACTTACAGGTATGCTCTAAATCATCCCTCAGATTTGGGGGAGGTGAAGAGAGATGGAAAAGGATAAATCAAGAGGGGAGTGGGAGGGAGGAGTCAGCAGAAGTTTACAGGATTGGGTTGTTGGGGGTAATAGGTCAAAGGATGCATTTTTCTGTGTTTACATAGTAAACCATTTAGGGGGGAAAGTGGGGTTAGTATTTAGAAGTTATGGCTCTTATGCGGGTATGAGTAGAGACAAATAATGGAACATTAACTATTAGGCAATTATCTGCAGTCGAGGGTTGTTTGTTCAGTGGGAGGTAACAAGTATTGTTAGTACTAGTAGGGATTATGAGGATATATGGCATTTAAGATCAAAGCAAAGTATCCTGGGGTATATTTGTGATATGGGAGCTGCTGTAATAAGTACAACAGAATTAGGTAGATCCTTAGCTTTTAAGGTGTGAACAAATTGCACCCATATACGGATAAGGCTGTGCTTAACAACAAGTATCTTCAAGGCATAAAAAAAAAAAAAAAAAAAAAACCCCAGCGAATTTTATGAAAAATAATATATAGGTAAGGCAATCCAGTGTGTTATAGTATTGTCACAAGGGTTCTCATATATATATATATATATATATATATACACACACCTACACACATACACAGGTATACATATGCACATATATACACACAAGCCAAGATTTCATGTCAAACAGACTCGATAACTATATAGGTTTCAACAAATATACACCCTACAAATTGTTATAACATTATTCCTTTTATCAACCCTAAAGTGTCTTCATTCTCATTCAAGCACAGCAACATAGTATACATTAGTGTAGGCCTATCTAGATAGGTCCTCATCTATAGAGATTATAATAATAAATATCACGACTTGTTATAGGAAAAGCACTAGTAAGTCATCTAAACTTGGCAACATATGACCCATATATCTTCATCATACCAGCACCAAACTCCTCTATACTAAACCGGTATAGGTATACCAGATAACATTATAGAGAAGAGAGGAGGGTGTGTGGCAGTTAGTGTCAGTCAAAGCATTAACATTAGGCGGGTATAAGTGAATTTCACTGAACTCGGTATAGGGGTCTGAGATCTTACATATTTTGGGATTGAGAGGCAGGCTATCAGAAGCTAGGGGAGTGGAATATATGACTTTACCTTTATATGTATAGATTATAGCACATTTAGGCGAATAAGGAAATACAGATAAAGGTGTATAAACTGGTTACAAGTGAATCATAATAATGACAATTACAGCATATATATTAAAAACAGAAAGAGAAGCAGTCTGCCAGGAACGAACAGCAGCATCAATAGCTTGTTCTATGGCCCGGTTGCCACCTGGGAGTAGCTTCTTTCTGCCCAATTGTGCTTTTCACAGAGGAAAACTTTCCTGAAGTATATCAGTCTGATCCCGCCAACATGGTCAGTCCAGCCCCGAAATACTAGGCAATTCTCCTCTGAACAAGGAACATGATAACCCCAGACGATCGTTTCAGCCTCCTTTGGGCCTCCTCAGTGAGGTGCAGCCATATCCCTCTAAGCACATTGCTCAGTGTGCCTAGAGGGATATGGCTGCACCTCACTGACGAGGCCCACAATAGGCCGAAATGTACCTCTGGGGTTTTGCTGTTTCTCTTGTTCAGAGAGGGATTGCCTGGTATTTCAGGGCTGGACTGTACTGTTAAGTCAGGATCAGACTGATATGCTTCAGGAAAGTTCTCTGTGAAAGGCACATGTTGAGCAAACAGATGCTGCTTCTTGAGTGGTAACTAGCTATTGAACAAGCTATTATGCTATTGTTCATTCTCAGGTTGAGCGCTTCTCTCTTTTCATTTATGCAAATTATGACATTTAGGGAAGTCTCCCTAAGTCTGATGTGGGAAGCCAGATGTGGACCCGTTGCTCAGTGTGCCTAGAGGGATATGGCTGCACCTCACTGATGAGGCCCACAATAGGCCGAAATGTACGTCTGGGGTTTTGCTGTCTCTCTCGTTCAGAGAGGAATTGCTTGGTATTTCGGGGCTGGACTGTACTGTTAAGTCAGGATCAGACTGATATGCTTCAGGAAAGTTCTTCTCTGTGAAAGGCACATGTTGAGCAAAAAGAGGCTGCTTCTTGAGTTATAACTAGCCATAGAAGCCTAAGTGGGAAATACTACCTATGATATCTTGCTTCCCACAATATATTAAAGGCTATATTTGAATTGAGATTAATGTTCCAGGGCAGTTTAATGCAATACAAATATCACATTTGATGCCAGTCATGTAGTCACAGTGAATTGCATAGAATAAGTTGACACTACGAGCCACCGACAAGAGACACTTTGCTATACTATCTGCTATATAGTATGTGGTCATTACATACACACAGGTCCTAGTGTAATTACTAATCAATTGTAGTGAAAATATACAGATTCTCAAATTATTAAAATTATAGCAATCTCCAATATAAGGTTAGATAAATAGACGTGCTCCTTAAATACTGAGAAGTGATTTTGAATCTCAGTGTAATCAACAGAATCTCTGAATCCTATTAACGTATAAAAAACACTGTTTTTGATGTCAGCGTATATCAACATTAAAGTTATGGTGAATCACATTGCATAAGTGGACAGTACGAGTCACTGACAAAAGACACTTTACGATATAATTTGCTATACAGCGTGTGGTTATTACATCCACACTGGTCCTAGTGTATTTACTACCAAGTTGTAGTGAAAATATACAGATAGACAAATATTATAATTATAGCTATCTTTAATATAGAGACTAATAAATATCATTCCTATATAAGACATTGATGAGTGATCTTGAATCTCAGGATACATAACAGAATTTTATAATCATATCAACCCATGAAACCTCTTTAGGATTCTAATGAACTCATGCACTAGATATATCCTGTGGTGTGTGAAATTAAATGTCACTTTACCATCTTACGCATCGGTGTACTATTAATATCGGTATAGTCACTTCATCCTAAAAAGGAAATAAGTATACTACAGATACCTTAGTACCTCTGACATCTTTGTGATACAATTACAGATTTAATGATAGTATAATCAACAATCACTGGGGACTATATAATCTATAGATCTATACACATTACATATCTGGTGATAATATCACTCTAACCTATATTTAGTCTAGTGTCTCCTTATTCATTTAGAAAGGGGCACACTACTATAAATCATTACCCTCACGGGGTGGCCAATACAACGTTCTACCGGTCTAAATTATTTTGTGTTTTTTAAATTCTATGTTGTTGTTGTTCTGTAATATTAATTAAACTAATAAAGGTTAAATTTTAACTTAGATCACCTAACCACATCTTCCAATAAGATGTTGTAACTACAGTTATTCAAAGGGAGAGAGAAGTGCTATATAGATGCATACTTTTGTTCAACTCCTATGTTGATTTTTTCTCCAAGTCAATTCATGCATAAGCACTCAAGCTAAGGAAATCTAATCCTAATATATATGCATCTCCCTCAAAATTAGTGTAGTGCTGTTGCACCCCATTGTTTTCAATCTCTATGAGGGAGCTGGGCAACCCAGTTCCCTGTAGCGATCAATGTAGTGGTGGTTGTCAGCACAGTATCAGGGCTTTGCAGGTAAATCACAATAGGATTGTGGTGTAAAGTGTCTCTTCCTTTTGTCTCATAGGTTTCGGGTCTACCAAGCCATGTCTTCCAGTCACTAGATAGTGCATGTTTCTCAGGAGAGCTCCGGTAGATTAGCTGACAGGAGAGGGCTGTGAGCGGTTAACACTGCCACATATATACTTTGGTACTTTGAGATGAATCTGCCCATGATGCTACACTTGGATCTTTAACTAGCCCATCCAATTGATGAACTTTTGGCCTATCATTGACGTATAGTTCCTTGCCGGCATCTAGCATTGTGGTGTCCCCGTTCTCCATTATATCGCCATGTGGTGGAGCAGACTCCGATCTTGATAGTAAAGATGGCGGCTGCCTATGTTCCGTTTCCTCATCTGCACTGCTGCACTGCCTTGCACAAGCAGTTTGGGCATCCAAAGAGATGGTGTGTATAACGGAGGAGTTGAAGGCTTCAGCTACTGCGTCCAGGAGTGCTCCACTGCAATTATCTAGCCATTCGTTAAGCCGATTCAAAATGCACGCAGCCATGACTGCACACGTATTGTATCTATCATTGGCAAGTGAAATCTGGAGAGAGTAGGAAATGCAAGTTAGAGCATCTATCCCTTTAAAGTTCCCAAAAAGTAGTAGGAAGAGGGTTTTCCATGTGATTCTCTATTATAGGCAAGTAAAGTACAAATATATTTAGTAGAACCTATAAAATCATTATATGAAGCAGGAGCTCCTGAAATGTGCGTCTTGCCTCAATGGTGGTCGGCTTCTCCCCCTTAGTAGTTATGGGTTTTACGTTACAGAGCTGTACCATAAAACTCATAACTAAAGTTCTACAAAGAAGCGCTGCAGAATCTGTTGGTGCTCTACAAATACCTGATAATAAAAATAATAATAAAAGTACACTAACACCCATAAACTACCTATTCACCCCTAAACTGCCACTCCGGATATCGCCGCCACTATAATAAACATATTGACCCCTAAACCGTAGCACTCCCGCATCGTAAACACTAATTAAATATTATTAACCCCTAATCTTCTGCCCCCAATGTCATCGCCACCTACATACACTTATTAACCCCTAATCTGCTGTCCCTAACATTGCCGCAACCTACATTACTGTAATTAACCCCTAATCTGCTGCCCCCAAAATTGCTGCCACCTAACTACACTTAACCCCTAATCTGCTGCCTCCTATGTCGCCACCACTATACTAAAGTTATTAACCCATAAACCTAACCCTAAGTCTAACCCTAACGTAACCCTAACCCTAACACCCACTAACTTTAACATAATTAAAATAATCCCAAATAAAAATTACAATTAATACCTAAATTATTCCTATTTAAAAGTAAATACATAGTTACCTGTACTTACCTGTAAAATAAAACCTAAGCTAGCTACAATATAACTAATAGTTATATTGTATCTAGCTTATGTTTTATTTTTATTTCACAGGTAAGTTTGTATTTATTTTAACTAGGTAGACTAGTTAGTAAATAGGTATTAACTATTTACTAGCTACCTAGTTAAAATAAATACAAACTTACCTGTAAAATAAAACCTAACCTGTCTTACACTAAAACCTAACATTACACTAAAATTAAATAAATTAAATGAACAAACTACATTTATCTAAATTACAAAAAAAATAAACACTAAATTACACAAAATAAAAAATAAATGATCAAATATTTAAACTACTTACACATAATCTAATAGCCCTATCAAAATAAAAGAACCCTAGCCTACACTAAACTGCCAATAGCCCTTAAAAGGGCCTTTGCGGGGCATTGCCCCAAAGAAATCAACTCTTTTACCTGTAAAAAAAAATACAAACAACCCCCAACAGTAAAACACACCACCCACACAACCAACCCCCTCTTGCCCAAAGTCCCTAATATAAAAATAAAACTCACCCAATAAACCCTTAAAAAAACCTAAGACTAACCCCCAAAGATCCACTTACAGTTTTTGAAGACTGGACATTCATACTCATCCAGCCGGGAGAAGTCTTCATCCAAGCAGCAAGAAGTCCTCAACGAAGCCGGGAGAAGTCTTCATCCAAGTGGCAAGAAGTCCACAATGAAGTCGGCAGAAGTTTTCATCCAGACGGCATCTTCTATCTTCATCCTTCCGACGCGGAGTTGCTCCATCTTCAAGACATCCAGCGCGGAGCATCCTGTTCTTTCGATGGCTCTTGAAGAATGAAGTTGCCTTTAAATAATGTCATCCAAGATGGCATCCCTTGAACTCCGATTGGCTGATAGAATTCTATCAGTCAATCGGAATTCAAGGGACGCCATCTTGGATGATGTCATTTAAAGGTAACTTCATTCTTCAAGAACCATCGAAAGAAGAGGATGCTCTGTGCCGGATTTCTTGAAGATGGAGCCGCTCCGCGTCGGAAGGATGAAGATAGAAGATGCCATTATTATTAGGCTAATTCTATTCTATATATTTTAGACACACACCTAGGGGCATATCTACCAAGCTCCAAATGGAGCTTGACGGCCCGTGTTTCAGGCGAGTCTTCAGACTCACCAGAAATGCAAGTTATGGAGCAGCGGTCTGAAGACCACTGCTCCATAACCTGTCCGCCTGCTCTGATGAGGCGGACAGAAATCGCCACAATTCAACCCGATCGAGTACGATCGGGTTGATTGACACGCCCCTGCTGGCAGCCCATTGGTCGTGGATCTGCAAGGGGCGGCTTTGCAAGAGCTGCTGGTGCAATGCTGAATACGGAGAGCGTATTGCTCTCCGCATTCAGCAAGGTCTGGCAGACCTGGCCCGCCAGACCTTTGATAAATAGGCCTCATGGTGTTTGGCTAATCCCTTTACCATTAATACTCTCAATATTAATTTAGCGCTTACCTATACTGCATTTTTGGTTAGTATAATGCATATCCTAAATTCCTAGTCCTTATAATACAGTCTACAGTGTTTTTTACATAATTTATATGCATCTGCTAGACATAATGATGATTTCAGCAAGGGTGCCTTTTAGTGTACAAAGCACATGAGCACGCCTAAGTATTAATCAAGCTTTAATTTTCTCCTTTAACTTTTAACACATAATTTAAGGTATTCTCTTTTTTATCATATGTGTTTTCTTTTCTGTTATCTTATGATCTGAATACACTTGATTTGCTGTTGCCTTTGTGTTAATTGGGGTTGTAATTATCTTGACTGTTATGTTATTGCTTTATGTAATTTGTTTATTCTCCTTTATGTCTAACAGAAGTCTATGTATACACTATTCTACATATTTTCTTCAAAGGGTTAAACACTGGTAGTTTGTTTTCTTTTATCACCTCCTTGGGGAGGAGCTAAGAGTTTTAAATAGATTGCACCTGCATAGGTGCATCATGTCTATGACTACAGCCTATTAGGCTGAAACCGGTCAGACTTTTTCTAACTCCCACTGTTTACAGGAGTCTGCCTATTTGTATCGTTTTTAATTGGTCCTAATAAAGCACATTTTTTATTCTTTCATCACACTCTTGTCTGCTGGAACATTTTTGGATTCATTTGTTATAATTTTACTTGGAGTACTGGGACTCCAATTCTACCACCTCGTTCACAGCGACAATGGACTGCCCAGCCGGGTGACGTCACGACCGGAGGAGGAGTTGAGCAGCGTGCCAGCGTGGAGACCAGCTGAGCAGAGTTGAAGCCGGGAATACAACACTACTATGGAGACTTAGACCGAAACGCGCAGGAGGATTTTCCAGACGGAGGTCACACCAAGGGTAGTGAGTAATTACAGACTGCACTTTATCATGGCCTGGGGCTTATTTCACATATAACAGGTTGTTCAACTATATAGGAGCCTTGTTATTTTGTATGAGTATTACCCCGACCTAGTATCTGTACCCTACCCTAGCATATTGACTGATTACATGCCTGCTTGCTACACTTACTTATCCATTGTTCAGGCTTGCCACTGCATCTGTAGCATTTACTAACAAGAGAGCATCTGGATTGATGTTTATGACCTATTTTGAAAGCGGATTACATGTTCCGCATTTTCTGAGCCTGAATGCATGTGCACTAGGTCACGTGGACTGATTGGTTTATTACACCGGCTTACCAATACAAGCATTTGATTATGCAGGACCTGGTTTTCCTGACAAATACAGCTTGATTAACCACTAACTAGCCATCATATACTCTATATACTCAATTTGCTCCACTTTCTTGCTTGGCAGAGACAGCATAATACATGTTTTGGATTGTGATATAAGTACAATTGTGATATCATCCCTCAAACTAACTCTGCATGTTGCGATAGTAACAGCGGTCTCCACTCACGCTTGCTCATTCTGCAATTTCTGTCTGCATCATTTGTTTGTTCTCTGTTCTTTTAGTATAATGCATGTCAAAGATCCTGATTCTCATATAGTGCATGATACAGATCCTGATCTCACTCTACCTTCCTATTATAGGGCATGTAACCTGTCTTACACTAAAACCTAACATTACACTAAAATTAAATAAATTAAATGAACAAAATACATTTATCTAAATTACAAAAAAAAATAAACACTAAATTACACAAAATAAAAAATAAATGATCAAATATTTAAACTACTTACACATAATCTAATAGCCCTATCAAAATAAAAGAACCCTAGCCTACACTAAACTGCCAATAGCCCTTAAAAGGGCCTTTTGCGGGGCATTGCCCCAAAGAAATCAACTCTTTTACCTGTAAAAAAAAATACAAACAACCCCCAACAGTAAAACACACCACCCACACAACCAACCCCCTCTTGCCCAAAGTCCCTAATATAAAAATAAAACTCACCCAATAAACCCTTAAAAAAACCTAAGACTAACCCCCAAAGATCCACTTACAGTTTTTGAAGACTGGACATTCATACTCATCCAGCCGGGAGAAGTCTTCATCCAAGCAGCAAGAAGTCCTCAACGAAGCCGGGAGAAGTCTTCATCCAAGTGGCAAGAAGTCCACAACGAAGTCAGCAGAAGTTTTCATCCAGACGGCATCTTCTATCTTCATCCTTCCGACGCGGAGTTGCTCCATCTTCAAGACATCCAGCGCGGAGCATCCTGTTCTTTCGATGGCTCTTGAAGAATGAAGTTGCCTTTAAATAATGTCATCCAAGATGGCATCCCTTGAACTCCGATTGGCTGATAGAATTCTATCAGTCAATCGGAATTCAAGGGACGCCATCTTGGATGATGTCATTTAAAGGTAACTTCATTCTTCAAGAACCATCGAAAGAAGAGGATGCTCTGTGCCGGATTTCTTGAAGATGGAGCCGCTCCGCGTCGGAAGGATGAAGATAGAAGATGCCGTTATTATTAGGCTAATTCTATTCTATATATTTTAGACACACACCTAGGGGCATATCTACCAAGCTCTGAATGGAGCTTGACGGCCCGTGTTTCAGGCGAGTCTTCAGACTCACCAGAAATGCAAGTTATGGAGCAGCGGTCTGAAGACCACTGCTCCATAACCTGTCCGCCTGCTCTGATGAGGTGGACAGAAATCGCCACAATTCAACCCGATCGAGTACGATCGGGTTGATTGACACGCCCCTGCTGGCAGCCCATTGGTCGTGGATCTGCAAGGGGCGGCTTTGCAAGAGCTGCTGGTGCAATGCTGAATACGGAGAGCGTATTGCTCTCCGCATTCAGCAAGGTCTGGCAGACCTGGCCCGCCAGACCTTTGATAAATAGGCCTCATGGTGTTTGGCTAATCCCTTTACCATTAATACTCTCAATATTAATTTAGCGCTTACCTATACTGCATTTTTGGTTAGTATAATGCATATCCTAAATTCCTAGTCCTTATAATACAGTCTACAGTGTTTTTTACATAATTTATATGCATCTGCTAGACATAATGATGATTTCAGCAAGGGTGCCTTTTAGTGTACAAAGCACATGAGCACGCCTAAGTATTAGTCAAGCTTTAATTTTCTCCTTTAACTTTTAACACATAATTTAAGGTATTCTCTTTTTTATCATATGTGTTTTCTTTTCTGTTATCTTATGATCTGAATACACTTGATTTGCTGTTGCCTTTGTGTTAATTGGGGTTGTAATTATCTTGACTGTTATGTTATTGCTTTATGTAATTTGTTTA
Source organism: Bombina bombina (assembly GCF_027579735.1). Lineage (NCBI taxonomy): Eukaryota > Metazoa > Chordata > Amphibia > Anura > Bombinatoridae > Bombina > Bombina bombina. Next base: position 609,987,937 of record NC_069505.1, on the reverse strand, counting down.
TTCTCCTTTATGTCTAACAGAAGTCTATGTATACACTATTCTACATATTTTCTTCAAAGGGTTAAACACTGGTAGTTTGTTTTCTTTTATCACCTCCTTGGGGAGGAGCTAAGAGTTTTAAATAGATTGCACCTGCATAGGTGCATCATGTCTATGACTACAGCCTATTAGGCTGAAACCGGTCAGACTTTTTCTAACTCCCACTGTTTACAGGAGTCTGCCTATTTGTATCGTTTTTAATTGGTCCTAATAAAGCACATTTTTTATTCTTTCATCACACTCTTGTCTGCTGGAACATTTTTGGATTCATTTGTTATAATTTTACTTGGAGTACTGGGACTCCAATTCTACCACCTCGTTCACAGCGACAATGGACTGCCCAGCCGGGTGACGTCACGACCGGAGGAGGAGTTGAGCAGCGTGCCAGCGTGGAGACCAGCTGAGCAGAGTTGAAGCCGGGAATACAACACTACTATGGAGACTTAGACCGAGACGCGCAGGAGGATTTTCCAGACGGAGGTCACACCAAGGGTAGTGAGTAATTACAGACTGCACTTTATCATGGCCTGGGGCTTATTTCACATATAACAGGTTGTTCAACTATATAGGAGCCTTGTTATTTTGTATGAGTATTACCCCGACCTAGTATCTGTACCCTACCCTAGCATATTGACTGATTACATGCCTGCTTGCTACACTTACTTATCCATTGTTCAGGCTTGCCACTGCATCTGTAGCATTTACTAACAAGAGAGCGTCTGGATTGATGTTTATGACCTATTTTGAAAGCGGATTACATGTTCCGCATTTTCTGAGCCTGAATGCATGTGCACTAGGTCACGTGGACTGATTGGTTTATTACACCGGCTTACCAATACAAGCATTTGATTATGCAGGACCTGGTTTTCCTGACAAATACAGCTTGATTAACCACTAACTAGCCATCATATACTCTATATACTCTATTTGCTCCACTTTCTTGCTTGGAAGTGACAGCATAATACATGTTTTGGATTGTGATATAAGTACAATTGTGATATCATCCCTCAAACTAACTCTGCATGTTGCGATAGTAACAGCGGTCTCCACTCACGCTTGCTCATTCTGCAATTTCTGTCTGCATCATTTGTTTGTTCTCTGTTCTTTTAGTATAATGCATGTCAAAGATCCTGATTCTCATATAGTGCATGATACAGATCCTGATCTCACTCTACCTTCCTATTATAGGGCATGGCACAGGTCTTGATCTCACTCTGCCTTCCTAATCTAGCTCAAGGCATACATATTGATCTTGTGCTTCCTTCCTAATATAGTATATGTCACAGATCCTGATCTCACTCTACCTTCCTAATATAGTATATGTCACAGATCCTGATCTCACTCTACCTTCCTAATATAGTATATGTCACAGATCCTGATCTCACTCTACCTTCCTAATATAGTATATGTCACAGATCCTGATCTCACTCTACCTTCCTAATATAGTATATGTCACAGATCCTGATCTCACTCTACCTTCCTAATATAGTATATGTCACAGTTCCTGATCTCATTCTACCTTCCTAATATAGTATATGTCACAGATCCTGATCTCACTCTACCTTCCTAATATAGTATATGTCACAGATCCTGATCTCACTCTACCTTCCTAATATAGTATATGTCACAGATCCTGATCTCACTCTACCTTCCTAATATAGTATATGTCACAGATCCTGATCTCACTCTACCTTCCTAATATAGTATATGTCACAGATCCTGATCTCACTCTACCTTCCTAATATAGTATATGTCACAGATCCTGATCTCACTCTACCTTCCTAATATAGTATATGTCACAGATCCTGATCTCACTCTACCTTCCTAATATAGTATATGTCACAGTTCCTGATCTCACTCTACCTTCCTAATATAGTATATGTCACAGATCCTGATCTCACTCTACCTTCCTAATATAGTATATGTCACAGATCCTGATCTCACTCTACCTTCCTAATATAGTATATGTCACAGATCCTGATCTCACTCTACCTTCCTAATATAGTATATGTCACAGATCCTGATCTCACTCTACCTTCCTAATATAGTATATGTCACAGTTCCTGATCTCATTCTACCTTCCTAATATAGTATATGTCACAGATCCTGATCTCACTCTACCTTCCTAATATAGTATATGTCACAGATCCTGATCTCACTCTACCTTCCTAATATAGAACTTGGCAGAGATACTGATCTCATGCAGCCTTCCTAATATAGTGAATTGCATAGAACCTGATATTGCGTTTCCTTTCGAATATAGCTCAAGGCACGGATACTGATCTCATGCAGCCTTCCTAATGTAAAACATGGCACCGATCCTTATCTCACGCTGCCTTCCTTAAATAGTGCATGATCTCTTTCTGCCTTACTAATATAGCACATGGCACAGACCCTGATCTCACTCTGCCTTTTCTAATAAAGTGCATGACTCAGACTCTGATCTCATGCAGCCTTCCTAATGTAGCACGTGGCACAGATCCTGATCTCACGCTGCTTTCCTTAAATAGTGCATGATCTCTCTTTGCCTTACTAATATTGCACATGCCACAGATCCTCTTCTCTCTCTTTCTTCCTAATATAGTGCATGGTATAGATCCTTATCTCATTCTGCCTTCCTAATGTATCATATGACACAGATCCTGATTTGTGCTGCCTTTGTAATATATCGTATGGTACAGATACTGATCTCATGCTGACTTCCTTATATAGAAATAGTACAAACAGGTAAGGGGAGCTATTTTTAAGTATATAAAAAGTGTATGTGTTACAGATAAATTTATAGATTTAGAGCAAACTTTGTTTAAAAAACAGCTGTATGGAATATGCACTAAAATACCTGTGCTTGTAAGATAATGTGAAACATTGTTACAAAATAAATTATTTGTTATAAGGGTTGATATAGTTTGACTTATAAAAAGATGAAATAAAAGGAGTAAAACCCAATGTAATACGATATCAAAATAAAACAATTTTAATATAATAAAATAAAAAACAAGAAAATATATTTTAAAACACAAAATATGACAACGTTGTCTAAAATTAAAAGAAATTATAGATAATAAGAGCTTAAATAATGATTATATTTGTAATTAAAAAAGAGATCTTTCTTTTAAAGGGTTCTTTGTCTTTAAATGATCTCTAAGCGCTTAAAATTGGTATATCACACTGCAGTGGATGTAATACTTATTGTCTATATTGGCGTGATGAAAAAACGTTTTTTTATTTAAACAGAGTTGTTTATCTGAATAGTCGTTTTTTTGTAGATGTAAAGGCCGTTTGGCTTATATGAGCAGATGATATCCTAAGTTGAAATAGTGGATAAACAGTACATTTAATGGTGTGTCACATGCTTCTGCTCTTTGGCAAATTTCAAACCACACTGGGAGTGAGCAGGAATCTGTAGCCGCCCTCCCGCTGATGCGTGTCGTGACAGGCTGAAGTTAGAGCTGATTGACAAGTGGTAAGGTTGAAGCAGTTTAGCCTCTCCACTTAATATTTGTAGCGTTTCCTTTGGGGTTTTTGAAGTAAAGTTGAGGAATGATCCAGATGGGTATATATAATACCGCTTGACTTAACGATGTGTAGAGTGCTATTAGTAATAGCTGTGGATCAGATGTGAAGGTGTTGTCCGTTCAACCTTCATAAGGTGACGAAATCCTGGTATTGTAGTTCAGTAAAGAATTTGCTCTTTCACAAATCTGTGAACTTAGATTTCAAACTGGGGTAATCTGTGAGAGCTATTTCATTCATAGACACAGTTTGTGACTGAAAGCCATTACTGTCTTATTAAACAGCTAGTAAAGCCCGGTAATGTTGCGGCTGGCATACAAATGTACAGTAGGCTCTCGTGAAGTTTTCAAAATATATTCCAACAGTTTAAATGATTATTACTGTGTAGTCCAAACACAGTGTAGAGTTGAAATGTGGGCAGATCTACGAGTTTCGGCCGTAGCCTTTATCAAGATGCCCAAAGTGACTCTGAGTTGAACTTATAAAGGGTGAAGGTGTGATCTTATTGGTGAATGAAGATTAAGTATTAGCCTATAGGATTACTCTGAGATTCAAACTAACGAAAAATGCAGCTGGTGTGTTTGATTGACATAAATTTGATACAATGTTTATTAAACATTCTAAATAGAAAATGAGTTTAATTTCAATAAAAGGTAAATATTATATTAAACTAGCAGGCTTATTTACATTGTAATCAGAAAAAGCCAATACTATTCGTGTATGGAAAAGTTCATATCTTACAAAAAACGGCTTTATACGAAATGTAATATATTTTATTTTTATAGTAAAGAGAAAGGGGGAATATAGTTTTTTTTATTTATTTTGTTGGGGAAGCTAAATCTAAAGTGTGTTACATATATCAAGGAGTTTTATTGGCAGTATGAGGAAGTTGATGATATATATAGAGAGAACCTTAATATTTTTTAAGATAACTTGTATCATTACAATTATGTTGGGACAGAATTCTTTTGTGGATGTTAGCGCATTATTAATCTTAATTGTGTTAATATGGATATATATATATACGCAAATGACAATGTGAGATTATGATAATAACAGAAAATAATTATGTTATTTTATTTTATTTATTTTATATATTTTATAGCAGTGATCTTTAATTTATTTTATATATGTTATATATTTTATAATAGTGATCTTCAAAAAACGATTAGATAAACCGTTTTGGTAAGGAATGATGTGATAATATTGATCACAAAGGGGCAGGGTATCAAGTTTACCTCTAGGGGCAATTGTGTGTGAATATGTTCATGGAAATTAGAAGTGTACCTTTGAAGGGTGAAAGGGGGCAAAATAAATGAGTGTAAAAACTACATAAGTATAAAAAATACAAGAATGTGATAGAGTATTTTACTTTATCATATAGAGATGTGTTTTGAGTGAAACTTTATTATTTTATAATGGTAAGATTTGGAAGGGCATTGTAATAAAAGAAAAGAGTATAACAAAAAAATATTAATGTGATGAGAAAAGTTAATGATAATGGTGTAATGAAAAAAAGGTTATTTTAACCATAGATATATGTCTATCAAATATCGGTTCTGATGAAAAACATTTTTTAGATGTATATACAAGAGTTAAGAGGTCTTTAAAAGTATTATATATCTTGTCTTATTAGAAATTTTTATGAAATTTGTTTTTTAAATTTGTGATTTTTATTTTTTGATTTTATTAAAATATTTTTTATTAGACTTATAACTAAAGATTATCTAAAAAATGTGGAGTGATGAGCCTAATGGTTCAAAATGGAGCTAAATATATCTAAATATGTTTTTTGATCTAAATTAAAAAAGTTTAGATCGAATTCCATATTTAGCCCGTTTGGATGTAAAGTTTTGAAGGCATAAATGTATTCTGCTTCTTTTCTTAGTAGGTAGTGTTCTATATTGCCCCCTCTAGGGCTGAGAATGACTTTTTTGACCCCCCAATATTTCATGTGGCTGGTGTTACCTTTATGAGATTCTGTAAAATGTTTATATAAATTTGTATTAGTGGCTTTATGTTCTATATGATGAAGATGTTCTCTTATTCTGTCTTTTAGCATACGGCTCGTTTGGCCAAAGTATTGATGGCCACATGAACACTGAATACAGTAAACTACATTTTTGTCTGAGCAGCGTATGATTTCTTTAATATTTATGTACTGATCATTGTTACTGGATCTGATAGTTTTGATTTTTGAACTGTGCTTACACGATTTGCAAGAGATGAATGGGAAGAAGCCTTCTATTTTTTCTTTTTTAAGGTTAATGTCCAATAGATTGTTATCATTTTTATTTTTGAATTCACTAGGTGATAAAATATTTTTTAGATTTTTAGCTTTTTTGAAAATGATATCTGGGTGATTTTTTATTCTAGGTCCTAGTATATGGTCTTGTTTAATATAATGCCAGTGTTTGTTGAGGATCTTTTTTATTTTGTGATGTTGTGAACTGTATTTTGTTATGAATGGTATAAAGAAAGGATCTTCTGTTTTGTGGTTAAGCCTAAGTTTAGGTTTTGAAGTTAATATTAGGTCACTATTCTTTTTTTGGGCTTCTTTTTTGGCATTTTCTAAAATGTGAGGATGGTAACTTTTTTCTTTAAATCTTTGTGTTAAGATATCGGATTGTTCTGAAAATTGATTAATGTCTGAGCAATTTTTACGGATTCTTAAATATTGACCTTTCGGTATGTTAGTTTTCCATTTGGTTAAATGGCAGCTGTCGTTATGAATATAGTTGTTAGCATCAGTTTTTTTTTTTAAAAAGTCCTTGTATTTATTTCTTTATTTGTGATTTCTATTTCTATGTCTAAGAAATTGATTAAATTAGTGCTGAATGTGTGTGTGAAATTGAGACCTAATGGATTATTATTCATGTCCTCTATAATAAGTTCTAAAAGTTTGTGTTCTCCCTTCCAGATGATGAAGAGATCATCTATATACCTGTAGTAGTGCACAAGGTTCGCCCCCCATTGTCCATCATATATAAAACTGTTTTCAAAGTAACCCATGAAAAGGTTGGCATAGCTGCGGGCGAACCTTGTGCCTATTGCTGTACCTTTAACTTGCAGGTATATATTTCAATTAAAAAGAAAATAATTGTTATAAAGTATAAAGTTAATGCAATTTAATAAAAATTTGTTTTGATCTTTGTTTAAATGAGGGTCTTTATCTAGATAATATTTAATTGCTCTTAATCCTTTTTGGTGGTCTATATTCGTATGTACAGAGTTGACATCGCATGTCACTAACAGATAATTTTCTTTCCATGATATAGTTTTCAAAATATTGAGTAGTTGGGTAGAATCTTTGAGGTAAGAGGGCAGTAATGTGACATAGTTTTGTAAGAAAAATATAGCACATGGCACACATCCAGATCTAACACTGCCTTCCTAACATAGTGCATGACAGAGATTCTAATCTAGAGGTTGGTCCATTCCTTTTACCGCTCACATCATGATAGCCCTGCTCCTTCTTCCTGAGGGTCCTTGAGGGTGGGGTACATATTTGACGCTGCTATGATGCGGTTGCTATGCCGTGGACATCCTAAAACATTGTAATGTGAAAATGGCTTAATGTGGCTTAATGAGTAAAAAAGTGGCCCCATGTTAATCAATTGCTGCATAATTTTGCACAACCCAAGATTTCCACTATCTAAGCCTATCCTAGAAGTTTTATGGATTTTGGTTTTCCACAAGGCAAATGAGTGACATTAAGCTTGTTTTTTGGGGAGCTTAATGTGGCTTAATATACAAAATTGAACTTAGATGTTAACCAAATTCCCCAAAACTTCCCACAATACATTAATCTATCAAACATATTCTGAAAATTACAGGACATTTGATAAAACATACCAAAAGTTATTTACATTTAACTATTTTTTTACAATCCTAAAACATTATGGGGCTGAATTATCAAGCTCCGAATGGCCTTCAGGCTCGCCAGAAACACAAGTTATGAAGCAGCGGTCTAAAGATTAGCCTCAAATCTGCAGGGCGTGGTATTGCACCAGCAGGTTCACAGAACTGCTGGTGCAATGATAAATGCCGAGAGCCTATGCTGCTATGAGGCTGCTGACAGAAATCAACCCGATCGAATACGATCGGGTTGATTGACAACCCCTGCTTGGGGCCAATTGGCCACGAATCTGAAAGGGGCGGCATTTCACCAGCAGTTCACCAGAACTGCTGGTGCAATTATAAATGCAGAGAGAGTATGCTTTTCGGTATTTATCGATGTGCAGCAGACATGATCCACTATATTGGATCATGTTCGCTTGCACCATAATAAATAGGCCCCTTAATGTGAGCAGCTTAATGTAAAAAGAGCTTAATGTACAAACGGGCTTAAACATCAATCAATTTCCTTGAAACGTCGCACACACTCAGTTTTTCACTACCCAAACCTATCCTAAAAGTTTCATGGATTTTGGTTTGCCACAAGACAAATGAGTGACATTAAGCTTGTTTTCTGCGGAGTTTAATCGGGCTTAACATACAAAAAAGAACTTAGATGTTAACCAATTTCCCCCACACTTCACACAACAATTAATCTATCTATTCACACATATTCTGAAAATTTCAGGATGTTCGGCAAATAATACCAAAAGTGTTATTCACATTTAACTATTTTTTTATAATCCTAAACATTTATGTTTAAATAATTTTTATTAAAGATTTCACAGTTTATAGATATCTTTGGCATCTATATTTTGCATATTACATATTCAAACAGATAAATTATGGCTCAAAACAAAAGAATACAAATAAATGTTTCCAAAAAATAAAACATTTTCCAAGCATGTAAATCTTAACAAGTCATAATTTTAACAGTAGTTCTTAGGAAATGTGATGCCTTATACATAAAACAAACTAAATGTTGACACCAACAAGGATTCCTTATATAGAAAAAAAGGGAAGGGAAAAAACATCTCCCCTCAAACAGTAGTAGATATATATAGTCGGTGACTCCAAACAATTGGGTGGGGGGGGACAATTAAGGGGAGAGTGACAACATATTGAGTATAATAAAATCTGTTTCTCAGTATCAGGGTTTGCAGTGCCTGGCTAAAGCTGGTCTATAGCCCCTGTGGGGTAAGCCCTAACCCGGGTCCTCTCTGTCTATCCAGTAGAACCAGATCTGGTGGAATGTGTCTCTGTTGTTTAATATCCCCAATGCCATTTCATACATATTATATGTATGTTGTATTTTGTTATATATTTCATTCCATGTAGGGGTACCTGTCTTCCAATGTCTTGCAATACATGATCTTGTGATAGTGCAAAGAATGTTGAGGAAGGTATTAAGGTGTTTGTTAAGTGTAGTGTAGCAGTCGTGTAGAAGAGCATGTTGGATAGTTAGTGCAATCTCTTCACCTATCAATTGACTAACATAGGAGGCTAGACGTTTCCAGATCGCATTGACCTTGGGACAATCCCACCACATGTGATGGTATGTGCCAACTTCACCACATCCTCAGTAGCATAATCTGCTGCCCTGTGGGTGTGCATATGTGCGGTTTTCACTGGCGTCAAGTACCACCTGAAAAGTGTTTTTATGACATTTTCCTTTAGGTCTACACTCAGGAGGCCTCTATCTGCAGATTGGAATGTTAGTTCCCAATCTCCTAGATCTTTGGTAATGTTTAGGTCTCTTTCCCAGGCTAGCATCACTGAGGATTTTGTCTTGTGTGGGCTGGATTGAATAGTCAAGTATAATCTGGATATAGTGTGTTTTGAGCGTTGGGGGCTACTACAGATCGATTCTAAAATGGTGGGGGTTTCCCTTTGGGTTCTCCTAAGAAATGATCCCACCGAGGAACTCAGCTGGAGGTACAGATACCAGTGCAATTTCAACGGCTTTATTTTCTCTTGTAATTGGTTATAGGAGAATAGTTTCCTGTTTTCTATTATATCTGCTACCCTGTATAGTCCCTTGTTTTCCCATTTCTTAATCTGTGACTACAACTCACTAGGCAGCAGATACTGGGTTGGGCATAGAGAGGAAAGTCTCTGTAGCAAAGCTCCCCCCAGCACCACCCTCGACCATGTGTGAAGGGTAAGCTCTAGAGTGTAAGGTAATGGATGAGACGCAGCAAGCCGCAACATTTTGTTATTCCAGAAGATTGAGTCTGGATCACTCCTCCTGTAATTTCTCTATATCTGCGTTTATGATCTTGATAGGGAGTGTTCTAAAAAGATATAGAAATTGTGGTAAAATAGTAATTTTGACAGCTGCAAGTCTCCCCAGCCATGAGAAATTATAACTCCTCCACTTCAATATGTCTCGTCTAATCTGTTTGAAAAGAGGGATGTCACTGAATTTATATAGAAGGTGAGTTTGTGGTGGTAGGTGTTTTCCTAAGTATTTGAGTGTGTTTCTCATCCATTTGAAATCAAAGTTAGACTCCAAGAGTTTTTGAGTCTGAGGTGAGATAGCTATAGGAAGGGCTTCACACTTATCTGAGTTTATTTTAAATCCCGAAATAGTCGAGAAGGTGTCTAGGACCCCATAGAGGTTAGGGAGCGAAATAAGTGGTCTAGTTAAAGTTAACAGAATGTTGTCTGCAAAGAGTGCAAGTTTATATTCTGAGTCTGCCAATCAGACTCCAGCGATATCTCGGTGTGTTCTAATTTTGGCTGCCAATGGTTCAATGCATAGTGCGAACAAAAGTGGCGAAAGAGGGCACCCCTGTCTCGTACCATTCAGAATTGGGAAGCTTTTGGATTTGTAGCCCGCTGAGGCTACCTGGGCATGTGGGGAAGAGTAAATCGCCCATAAAGCTGTTATAAATTCACCGTCAAAACACATTCTCTCAAGTGTAGTGAACATGTAGCGCCAGTCCACTCTATCGAACACCTTCTCTGCATCCAGGGACAGGAGCAGAGAAGGCGTCCGAGACCTGTCCAACCAATGTATCAGATTGGTCACCCTTCGAATATTGTCCGGGGCCTCCCTATCTTTTATAAATCCCACCTGGTCCTGATGCACCAGGTGGGGAATAATTACTTTAATGCGATTTGCCAGAATCTTTGTAAAGATCTTTAGGTCTTGGTTTATTTGGGCTATCGAGCAGTAGTTTTGACAAAGTTTATGATTTCTCTCTGGTTTGGGGATAACCACAATTTTAGCATATAAGAGATCTGACGGGACAGGGTTGCCCTCCATAATATGGTTACAGAATTTTGTAAGATGGGGGACCAATGAGGATATGAATAATTTGTAATATTCCCCTGGGAGTCCATACGGACCTGCCGCCTTACCCGGTTTAAGACCCCGGATCGCTCCCAACACCTCCATAGCAGAGATTGGAGCATTAAGAGCCTCCCTATGTTCTTCAGGCATAATGAGTAAGGGTAAGTCTGCAAAGAATTCTGTGGTAGTGGTTTCTGTTGCTATATTGTGGGTGACTTTGTCTCCATTATACAAATTCCCATAAAATGTAGCAAATGTGTTGACTATTTCCTGTGGGTGTGAGGTAGTAGTACCCTGTAAAGTTTTGATTAGAGGAATAGCGGAAGCCCTACATCTCTCCCTGATTTTGTATGCCATGAACTTGTCACGTTTATTCGCATATGTGACGTATCTAGATTTTAGTCTTTGTATAGCCCTAGTTGCTTGCGAGGTGAGTAGTGATGTCAGTGTGTTCCTTTTAGTATGTATAGCCTGTAAGGTAGAGGTGAATTTTGTCAGCCTATGTTGGTTCTCTAGGTGCTCTATTTCCCTATATAGCTGTGCTAGGTGGTCCTTGTGCTGTTTATTACATATTGCCTTTTCTTTTATGAGTAGTCCCCGAAGCACCACCTTATGTGCCGCCCAGGTATTGATTGGGTTCAACGTGGAGCCAGTATTAATTCTCCAGTATTCCGCCAATGCTTTCATAGTGTTTGCATGTGTCTGAGGGTTTTTAAGTGTAGTAGGGTCAAATGTCCATGTTTTGCTTCGTGATGGATCTATCAGTCCGTCTATCTGTAGAGAGACTATAGAGTGGTCTGACCACACACATGTATGTATATCTGACTTTTGTATTAGGGGTTGAAGGATTTGGCTAACAAATATATAGTCTAGTATTACATATGCGTTAAATGCTGCCGAGTAAAACGTTGTATCTGTGGTTGCTCCATATAATGTGTTCCATGTTTCGATCAAAGAATGGGGTGACAAATGGTCTTGATTCAATCTAATCAGTCGGTTATGTTGTTTGTTTGTCAATACGTGATTAGTTTTCAGTTTTACGGCGGACATGGTGATGTTAAAATCCCCTGCCAGGATTATCTTGGTTTGCGACCACTGTGTCAATAATTGGGCTACACGCTGAAAGAAGGTGTGCTGGTTCTCATTGGGTGCATAGACATTAAAGAGTGTGACTTCAGTATCCGAGATTCAGCCTTTTACTACAAGGTATCTCCCCTCTGGATCCTCTATGGTATATTCTTGTGTAAAGTTAATAGAGGAGTGGATTAAAATAGAAACTCCTCTTTTTTTAGAGGTTGCCGTAGCGTGATACTGTGTGTTAAAGTGTCGCGCCCAGTATCTCGGGATATTTTCTTTAAGAATATGAGTCTCCTGTAAGAATAATAAATTTGCCTGTAGAGAAGTAAATTGGGACATTGCCATCTTGCGTTTAACGTCAGTGTTTAGCCACCTGACATTATGGGAAAGTAATTTTATCTTAGGGATCATTAAGATGTATTATTATGTGTGTTAATGATATGTGATCTGGTACCTTTTGATTCTGAATCCAACCTCTGATCTGGGGTTCCAATAGAGCAATATTAATTGTACTTTCGGGCACTGCAATGTCATCACTAGAGTGGAGGGAAAAAAATGGAAAAAAGCAACAAGTTATAAACAATAAAATAAAATAAATAAACCATTTCCCAACTAGGGAATAATTCAACTGGGGATAACATTGAAACAATGAAACACTATTCAGTGTTTAACATTGTAAGGGAGGAGAACCTCTGCCCACCAGGGTATAGAGTATATCAGTTCAGTGGGTTCTCTGATTTTTCAGACGTCTTAGCTTCTCAAAGAGGTTCTCAAAGAGGGCCTTTAGGCCCCCTCCTCATAGCCGAAAAAGATTCACCGTGACACTCTGTCACTCTCTCCGGCCTAGATTTGGAGTTCGGCGGTAGCCGTCAAAACCAGCGTTAGAGGCTCCTAACGCTGGTTTTGGCCGCCCGCTGGTATTTGGAGTCAGTGATTAAAGGGTCTAACGCTCACTTTTCAGCCGCGACTTTTCCATACCGCAGATCCCCCTACGCCAATTGCGTATCCTATCTTTTCAATGGGATCTTTCTAACGCCGGTATTTAGAGTCGTTTCTGAAGTGAGCGTTAGAGCTCTAACGACAAAATTCCAGCCGCCTGAAAATAGCAGGAGTTAAGAGCTTTCTGGTTAACGCCGGTTTATAAAGCTCTTAACTACTGTACCCTAAAGTACACTAACACCCATAAACTACCTATGTACCCCTAAACCGAGCTCCCCCCACATCGCCGCCACTCGATTAAAATTTTTAACCCCTAATCTGCCGACCGCCACCTACGTTATACTTATATACCCCTAATCTGCTGCCCCTAACCCCGCCGACCCCTGTATTACATTTATTAACCCCTAACCTGCCCCCCACAACGTCGCCGCCAGCTACTTAAAATAATTAACCCCTAATCTTCCGACCGCAAAGCGCCGCCACCTACGTTATCCCTATGTACCCCTAATCTGCTACCCCTAACACCGCCGACCCCTATATTATATTTATTAACCCCTAATCTGCCCCCCTCAACGTCGCCGACACCTGCCTACACTTATTAACCCCTAATCTGCCGAGCGGACCTGAGCGCTACTATAATAAAGTTATTAACCCCTAACCGCCTCACTAACCCTATCATAAATAGTATTAACCCCTAATCTGCCCTCCCTAACATCGCCGACACCTAACTTCAATTATTAACCCCTAATCTGACGACCGGAGCTCACCGCTATTCTAATAAATTGATTAACCCCTAAAGCTAAGTCTAACCCTAACACTAACACCCCCCTAACTTAAATAAAATTTACATCTAACGAAATTAATTAACTCTTATTAAATAAATGATTCCTATTTAAAGCTAAATACTTACCTGTAAAATAAATCCTAATATAGCTACAATATAAATTATAATTACATTGTAGCTATTTTAGGATTAATATTTATTTTACAGGCAACTTTGTAATTATTTTAACTAGGTACAATAGCTATTAAATAGTTAAGAACTATTTAATAGCTACCTAGTTAAAATAATAACAAATTTACCTGTAAAATAAATCCTAACCTAAGATATAATTAAACCTAACACTACCCTATCAATAAAATAATTAAATAAACTACCTACAATTACCTACAATTAACCTAACACTACACTATCAATAAATTAATTAAACACAATTGCTAAAAAAAAATACAATTAAATAAACTTGCTAAAGTACAAAAAATAAAAAAGAACTAAGTTACAAAAAATAAAAAAATATTTACAAACATAAGAAAAATATTACAACAATTTTAAACTAATTACACCTACTCTAAGCCCCCTAATAAAATAACAAAGCCCCCCAAAATAAAAAATTCCCTACCCTATTCTAAGTTAAAAAAGTTACAAGCTCTTTTACCTTACCAGCCCTGAACAGGGCCCTTTGCGGGGCATGCCCCAAGAATTTCAGCTCTTTTGCCTGTAAAAGAATAAATACAATACCCCCCCCCCAACATTACAACCCACCACCCACATACCCCTAATCTAACCCAAACCCCCCTTAAATAAACCTAACACTAAGCCCCTGAAGATCTTCCTACCTTGTCTTCACCATACCAGGTTCACCGATCCGTCCTGGCTCCAACATCTTCATCCAACCCAAGCGGGGGTTGGCGATCCATCATCCGGTGCTGAAGAGGTCCAGAAGAGGCTCCAAAGTCTTCCTCCTATCCGGCAAGAAGAGGACATCCGGACCGGCAAACATCTTCTCCAAGCGGCATCTTCGATCTTCTTCCATCCGGTGCGGAGCTGGTCCATCTTGAAGCAGGCGACGCGGATCCATCCTCTTCTTCCGTTGTCTCCCGACGAATGACGGTTCCTTTAAGGGACGTCATCCAAGATGGCGTCCCTCGAATTCCGATTGGCTGATAGGATTCTATCAGCCAATCGGAATTAAGGTAGGAATTTTCTGATTGGCTGATGGAATCAGCCAATCAGAATCAAGTTCAATCCGATTGGCTGATCCAATCAGCCAATCAGATTGAGCTCGCATTCTATTGGCTGATCGGCCCTTTTACCGCCAAACTCCAAATCTAGGCCTCCTTCTTCCTGGGAGGTTAGGTTCCATTTCCTCGGGATTCTTCAGTCTTCTTTCTTTTATGATTGATTTTCTGCCATGACTTATGATGTTTAGGCTGGTTAAATGTAGAGCTGCCAGCTGGAAGAGGTTCTAGGGGTGGTAAAGGTGGAATTTCTAGGTTCAAGGCATTACATACTTCAGGGATATCCTCCCGTTCTTTGATGATTATCGTTTTAGAGTCCTTGGTGATGATAAGAGCAAATGGGAACCCCCATTTGTACTGTATCTGCTGCTTCCGTAGAAGTAAAGTGAGGGGTCTCAGGGCACTTCAGCGTTGTAAAGTCCGTAGACTTAAGTCCTGATTGAACTGGATTATGTTTCCCTGAAACTTAAAGGTGGGGTTTTTCCTAGAAGCTTGTAGTATTTTCTCCTTGTCCGGGAAAAAGGTCAATTTAATTACCACATCCATGGGAGGAAGTCCGTTTTTAGGTTTCGCCTTTAAGGCTCTGTGAGCCCTCTCCACATGAAAGACATAGTCTGCTGGAGTTCCTGTGATTTGGCTGAAAAGTTGGGATAGGTATGCTGGTAATTCTTTGTTGGTTACTTCTTCTGGGATCCCCTTTAGTCTGATATTATTTCTCCTTCCTCTATTTTCAGGATCCTCTAACTTGTCCTGAAATTCCACCAGAAGTTGTTGTGAGGAGATCACATTTCGTCCACATTGCTCACTATGGAATCCTGCTGGTCCTCCAAGGTCTCAATTCTTCCCCCCATATCAGTAAGATCTGACTTAATCTCTGATAAGCTGCTACTGACAGACATATGGATTGAGTCAATCTTTTCCCACAGCTTTTCAAAATTATCCGCTATGTCCTTTTTAGAGAAAAGTGTGCGCAGATCTGCCTTTGTTAAAGGGATGTTGTCATCTGGGGGTTGTGAAGATTCTACATCTGAGTTTTCCTCTATGTCTGTGTCTTTTGGGGCCTTGCAGGATTGGGAGGGCTTAAAGAAGGTAGACATATTTGTGGTATTAGATAATTTGTCTCCCTTTACAGACCGTCGAGAGGCCATATTTTAGTTGCTGGAGTGACGTCTCTACCTTGCTTGTTGTTTCTGTAAGCCCTTCAGTGAGGGGAGCAAATCCCAATGAGCTGTTGAAGTTAGAATTAGTATGGGATTAGTGCCAGGTCATACCTAAATTATTGAGAGTATTGTGGAACCAAGGAGTCTCTTCATATATCTAGGGTGATGGTATTAAATAAGGAGAGAGAGCAAGGCAACAAATGGGTATATAAAGAACATCTGAATCTACATTATAGAGGTTAGTGAGCCGGTAGGTCCCCCCTTTCCATTTATATGTTTACATTATCTTTCAAAGAGAGTGTGGTTGGATGATGCCATCCCAATCCTTGGAGTTCTAGAATGATCCCCAGTGTGGAAAGATGGTCCTCAGCGAACCACCCCCACTATAGCTCTCAAGAGTTGCAACTCAGCTCTCAGGGGTATCCGATTTTATATTGTTATGTTCCAAGTCTATATATGAGTAGGTAGGGTGAGTAGATATATCTAACTCTAGCTGTTTAATTTAATTAAAGTGCCCCCACTGCATGTAGCTCCTCTGTTGCGCACTTACTTTTTGTGGCAAGATGGCGTCGTCCTCCTCCTTGTATCCCAGTCTCCTGAGATTATGGCCACTATTATGTTGCAGTCTCTCAGAGCCTAAGCCTCCCCTGCAGGGTGTAGAGTTCTGCCCACCTATATCAACTCCGTTACTGGCAGTATCACTCACTCTCTTGTGGTTAAAGCTGCTGGGGTAGGCCGAAGCCCCGGACTTTCCTGATGGTGCTCTGGTTCTCTATGTCCGGTATACCTGAAATCCCCTCAGAGTTGTCCAAAAAAAAAAAAAAACTGAAAACAGCAATCATGTGTGGGTGTTGCTCCAGGGGCTTTTGGATCCAATAACCCCCAAATTATGTCCCTATAAAGCACAAATTGAATATTTCTGCACGGAGCTCTGCTATGTTGCTGCTGCCTTGGATGATGGCTAACTCCGCCCCCCATAATCCTAAACATTTAGGGGTAGATTTATTATTAGTCGAGCGGACATGATATGCAATACACTGATAAAATTTAACATTGCACAAGCATTTATTGTGAAATTCTTGTGCAATGCCACCCCTGCTCATTGGCGGCCAATCGGCCGCTAGCAGGGGCTGTCAATCATCTGCTTATGACTGCTGCTTCTTAACTTCCGTTTCAGGCGAGCAGCATTCACTGCTTAATAAATGGAGCCCTTAAAGTGAACAGCTTAATGTAAAAAAGAGCTTAATGTACAATAATATAACTAAACAACACCAGACATTGCAAATTAATTACATTAAGGTTTTTTGAGGATCCAGTGGCTTAATATGAAAAAATAAATTCAAATATGAATTTTTTGTCTTCAACCTTTCAAAGCAGAGGACTCCAGCTAGACAAAGCTACCTATAAAATATATTGGCTTTTGAAGAAATATTAGCCTACCTACACCTAGATTACGAGTTTTGCGTTAGGGTTAAAAAGCAGCATTGAGAGGTCCCAACGCTGCTTTTTAATGCCCGCTGGTATTACGAGTCTTGCAGGTACAGGTGTACCGCTCACTTTTTTTGGCGCAACTCGAACATACCGCAATCCATTTACGTAAATTACGTATCCTATATTTTCAATGGGATTTTCCTAACACCGGTATTATGAGTCTGACTAAAAGTGAGCGGTAGACCCTCTCCTGTCAAGACTGGTACCGCATTTAAAAGTCAGTAGTTAAGAGTTTTATGGGCTAACGCCATAACATAAAACTCTTAACTAAAGTTCTAAAAAGTACACTAACACACATAAACTACCTATTAACCCCCCACATCGCAAACACTATAATACATTTTTTAACCCCTAATCTGCCGAACCGGACGTCACCGCCACTATAATAAATATATTAACCCCTAAACCGCCGCACTCCCGAATCGCAAACAATAGTTAAATATTATTAAGAATATAAAAAGGGACAGGGAGATGGCCTTAAAAGTACAATATCCTGAGTGTACAATTTAACTCAGGAATAAATACCTTATATGAAGGAACATTGTGCAGACCCTTAAAAATTATTATGCAAAAACGAAAAAAAGGTAGAAAATGTAGGTACTAAAAATAATTGAACTACATACAAGACAGGGATTTCAGCACAAATATTTTATTTTGAATTAAATTTTCAAAAGAATATAACGTTGAAATAAGTCACAGAGTGTCCTCAGAGATTGCAAATCCACATCATGGACAGGGTATTTCATATCCCACAAACAGACAAGTGAACCATTTTTAGTACTCTAGAGCAAGAATAAAAAAGTTGTGGATTTAAAGATCAACCAAAATAACACATTGACCGAGTACCCACAGGACAACACCTCCACTAGAGGATAGCAGCGCCCTAGACGCAATATTTGGCTATCATAGTGATCCTTGAGGATCCATGCCTGTTGGATACAACTAACGTCTTATAATAAGACAATTGTGTCAATATAAACATGTACCTATTAATTTACAGCACATACATAGTTTGGATGTTCCGGTTTAAATAACAAAGACTAAGAAGTTATATGCAACACCAATTTCAGAGGGCACCACTTTTTTCAAGCATAATTTGGTGTCATGAAAATTAAATAATGTGCAGGATCTATGCATATACCCCCAAAGCAAGTCTTGTTTAAACCGTGGCTAATATTGGCCACAATATTAAATGTACAAAACACAGTTGTTAAGCATTGCAACCATAGACATATAGAAGTGAAAAAGGAACAGTTCATATATTCCCAAAGTTTCCCTTGCAAAAAAGATTTCAGAGGGTTTTTGAGAAAGACAGAATCCATAGTGGTCGTGCACTCAATACGGTAAGGACTTATTTTCACGTGTTTAATATGTTTCACCTTGTGTTTGCAAATGTCCGCAAATAGCGAGTATGGCAAAGTTCTTATTTTCCAAATGCAAAACCGCATCAACTTTTTCTCCTTAGTCGTAACAAAACAATATTTCAGCTACTCATATAGCCACCAAACACGGCTTTCAAAGGCAGGCGTTTATACCTATTTAGGGTCCTCCTTGATTCGCCGCATACACGGAACTTGTTTGGTCATCTGTTTGATCCGCAACAAAGTATCTTGCTCCGAGCACGTCACTGCCAACGCGCGTTTCACCCCCCACTTGACACTACGTCATAGGGGTTTCCTCAGGGCAAACGGTTATTTTCTTGGTGTAGGCCTTGGCTTTTTAACCGTGCATGCTTTAATACGATTGGATATCGCTATTTGGTTAAGAACCAATAGATAAAATTACTTGCAAGCATGCCTCCCTTTTTCAAGGAAAGGTGAAAAGATTTGAAGTGCAAAGGATAACGATTCAACAATTTTTTTGTTATAGTGCTTAACCTAAATTTGTTAGATACAGAAAGTACACTAATACAATCAAATAAATATATACATTTAAAAGCAACAGTTCATATTTTTGAACTTAGAGATTACATATGGGGAATCCTAAATAGACACCACACATATATCAAAAAATAGTTCATAGGTCATTTCAATTCTTAATAATATTGTGTTACAACTATTTTATTTTATTTTAATACCAGCGTACTGATTTTGAGTCTTAAAGACTGGTGCGGGCTAAGCAAATGCAACAACACAACAAATCTATATACATATATACAGAGAGACCCTTATATTTCTATACTGCAAGGTAAATACAAATCACAGAAAAGCTGCAAATTAAAACTTTTCATTAAGGCCTTTTGGAGTGAGTGTTTGGAGTTTATACATCCACTCTTTTTTGAGGAGAACATTATCAATGTCCTCTCCTCTCCCATAAAGGGAGCATGCTTCAATTCCTATTACTCTCAAGTCAGCTAGATTGCAACCATGGTGTGTAGCAAAATGTAAAGCCACACCACTGTTTATCTCTCCTTTTCTTGCTGCCTTAATATCATCTCTATGCTCGGTCACCCTTTCCTTCAACATTCGCCTGGTTTTACCCACATAGAAAACCGGGCAGCCGCAGGATAATAAATAGATTACATTTTCCGTTTTACAGTTAATAAACTGTTTTATAAAATATAATCTAGTGCCAGTGGAAAATGTCTTCGATCGAACAATATATTTACACAGAACGCAACCTCCACATTGGAAGCTGCCTGTGACTTTCCTGTGCTTTTCTAGCCAATCACTAGTATTGAGACTCTTTACATAGTGGCTTTTTACCAATTTATCTTTGAGATTTGGTGCTCTCCTGGCCACTAGAGAGGGCTTTTCACCTACTATACTTCCAATTTATGCATCAGCAAGTAAAAATTGCCATTTATCAGAGAGTATACCCCAAATTTTCTCCCAATGGCAATTATATGCGGTTACAAACCGAACCTTGTGTTCTCCTATTTCAGGTTTACTCTTATAGATCAAGTCATCCCTATTTTCTCTCCTCGCTCTATTTAGAGCATATCTCAGGTTTCTTTTAGAATAACCTCTATTTTCAAACCTATTGAACATCTCTATTGCTTGTGTGTCAAACTTTCTCATACTGGAACAATTTATCCTTAAACGGAGGAACTGTCCAACTGGTATACTACGAATCAATGGATTTGGATGATGACTTGAGGCTTCCAAGATATTATTTGTTGCTGTATCCTTGTGATATATTTCAGTTGCAAGGTTCCTGCCTTCCTTCTTGATTTTTACATCAAGAAAAGTCAGCTCACTTGCACTGAAATCAAAAGTCAACAAAATGTTAAAAGAATTTGTGTTTAGGATCTTGACAAATTCCCTTAAAGAGTCTTCAGTCCCCCTCCATAGGAGAAAGACATCATCTACAAAACGTAGCCAAATCAAAACATGTTCCTCTAGCCAATCCTGAAGATCTCCAAAAACTACAGTATTCTCCCAGAACTCTAGATGGAGGCAGGCATAAGATGGAGCACATGTCGCCCCCATCACCGTTCCTCTAATTTGCTTATAGAACTTCTGGTCAAAACAAAAAACATTGTTTGTTAATACAAATCTTAAAAGGTCCAAAATGAACTCTGTGTGTTTTAGGTACATAGGGCCTCTACTCTCCAAAAAGTGCCTGGCCACTTTTAGGCCAACCTCATGGGGAATGGAAGAGTAGAGTCCTTCTACATCTAAAGATACCTGTAGAATATCAGATTCCACCTCCAATCCATCCAATTTTCTCAAGAGGTCACTAGTATATTTAACATACGAAGTTAAGGTAAGAAGGAAGGGTTTTAGAAAGAATGCGAGCTCAATCCTATTTGCTGATTGGATGTCATCCAAGATGGCATCCCTTCAATTCCGATGGACTGATAGAATTCTATCAGCCAATCGGAATTAAGGTAGAAAAAAATCCTATTGGCTGATCCAATCAGCAAATAGGATTGAGCTTGCATTCTATTGGCTGTTCTAATCAGTGTTTTAGGGGTTAACAACTTTAATATAGTGGCGGCGACATTGGGGGCGGCAGATTAGGGGTTAATAAATGTAGTTAGGTTGTGGCGACATTGGGGGCGGCAGATTAGGGGTTAATAAATATAATGTAGGTGTCGGCGATGTTGGGGGCATCAGATTAGGGGTTTATAAGTATAATGTAGTTGGCGACGGTGTCCGGAGTGGCAGATTAGGGGTTAATAATATAATGCAGGTGTCGGCGATGTTGTGGGCGGGGGATTAGGGGTTAATAAGTATAAAATCAGGGGTTTTTAGACTCGGGGGTTCATGTTAGGGTGTTAGGTGTAGACATAACTTTTATTTCCCCATAGGAATCTGAAGAAGCTGAACGCTGCTTTTTTGGAGGTGTTAGGTTTTTTTTCAGCCAGCTCTGCCCCATTGATTCCTATGGGGAAATCGTGCACGAGCACGTTTTGCCAGCTCACCGCTACCAAAAGCAGCGCTGGTATTGAGGTGAGATGTGGAGGAAAATTTTGCTCCAAATGGAGCTTGATGCCCTTGTTTCCGGAGAGTCTTCAGGCTCCCCGTAAACAGAAGAAAACAGCTCCATAACTTGTCCACAGCCTCTGAGGCCGCGGACAGAAATCAACCCAAGGTTGATTGACACAATATTTAAACTAATTACACCTAATCTAAGAGCCCTATAAGAATAAAAAAAAAAATGAAAATAAAAAAACCCTAGCCTAAACTAAACTATCAATAGCCCTTAAAAGGGCCTTTTGCGGGGCATTGCCCCAAAGAAATCAGCTCTTTTACCTGAAAAATAAAATACAAAGAACCCCCTCAACGGTAAAACCTACCAACCACACAACCAACCCACCAAATAAAATCCTAACTAAAAAAAACTAAGCTCCCCATTGCCCTGAAAAGGGCATAATGATGGGCATTGCCCTTAAAAGGGCATCTAGCTCTATTGCTGCCCAAAGCCCTAACCTACAAATAAAACCCACCCAATACACCCTTAAAAAATCCTAACACTAACCCCCAAAGATTCATTTACCGGGAGAAGTCTTAATGCAAGCGGCAAGATGTCCTCAACGAAGCCGGCAGAAGTGGTCCTCCAGACTGGCAGAAGTGGTCCTCCAGATGGGCAGAAGTCTTCATCCAGATGGCATCTTCTATCTACATCCATTGGGCACGGAGCGGCTCCATCTTCAAGACATCCAGCGTGGAGCATTCTCTTCCAACGAAATCTTCTTCCAGAATGAATATCTCTTTAAGTGACGTCATCCAAGATGGCATCCCTTAGATTCCGATTGGCTGATATAATTCTATCAGCCAATCGGAATTAAGGTTGAAAAAATCCTATTGGCTGATGCAATAGGATTGAACTTCAATCCTATTGGCTGATCCAATCAGCTAATAGGATTGAGCTTGCATTCTATTGGCTGTTCCAATCAGCCAATAGAATGCAAGCTCAATCCTATTGGCTGATTGCATCAGCCAATAGGATTTTTTCAACCTTAATTCCGATTGGGTGATAGAATTCTATCAGCCAATCGAAATCTAAGGGACGCCTTCTTGGATGGCGCACCTATAAAAGAGATATTCATTCTGGAAGAAGACTTCGTTGGAAGAGGATGCTCCGCGCCGGATGTCTTGAAGATGGAGCCGCTCCGTGCCGGATGGATGAAGATAGAAGATGCCATCTGGATGAAGATTTCTGCCCATCGGGAGGACCACTTCTGCCCATCTGGAGGACCACTTCTGCTGGCTTCGCTGAGGACATCTTGCCGCTTGGATGAAGACTTCTCTCTGTAAGTGGATCTTCAGGGCTTAATGTTAGGATTTTTTAAGGGTGTATTGGGTGAGTTTTATTTTTAGGTTAGGGCTTTGCGCAGCAATAGAGCTAAATGCCCTTTTAAGGGCAATGCCCATCAAATGCCCTTTTCAGGGCAATGGGGAACTTAGGTTTTTTTAGTTAGGATTTTATTTGGTGGGTTGGTTGTGTGGTTGGTGGGTTTTACCGTTGGGGGGGTTGTTTGTATTTTATTTTTCAGGTAAAAGAGCTGATTTCTTTGAGGCAATGTCCCGCAAAAGGCCCTTTTAAGGGCTATTGATAGTTTAGTTTAGGCTAGGTTTTTTTTTTTATTTTGGGGGGCTTTTTTTTATATAGGGTTCTTAGATTAGGTGTAATTAGTTTAAATATCTTGTAATTTGTTTTTTATTTTCTGTTATTTAGCTAATTGTATTTAATGTATTTAATTGTAGTGTAGTGGTAGGTGTTAGTGTAACTTAGGTTAGGTTTTATTTTACAGGTTAATTTGTATTTATTTTAGCTAGGTTGTTAGTAAATAGTTAATAACTATTTAGTAACTATTCTACCTAGTTAAAATAAATACAAACTTGCCTGTAAAATAAAAATAAACCCTAAGCTAGATACAGTGTAACTATTAGTTATATTTTAGCTAGCTTAGGGTTTATTTTACAGGTAAGTATTTAGTTTTAAATATGAATAATTTAGGTAATGATAGGAATTTTATTTAGATTTATTTAAATTACATTTAATTTAGGGGGTGTTAGGGTTAGGGTTAGACTTAGGTTTAGGGGTTAATAAATTTAGAATAGTGGCGGCAACATTGGGGACGGCAGATTAGGGGTTAATAAATGTAGGTAGGTGGCGGCGATGTTAGGGACGGCAGATTAGGGGTTAATAAATATAGGTAGGTGGTGGCGATGTTCGGGGTGGCAGATTAAGGGTTAATAAATGTAGGTAGGTTGTGTCGACATTGGGGGAGGGAGATTAGGGGTTAATAAATATAATGTAGGTGTTGGCGATGTTGGGGGCAGCAAATTAGGGGTTAATAAGTACAATGTAGGCGGCGGCGATGTCCGGAGTGGCAGATTAGGGGTTAGTAAGTATAATGCAGGTATCGGTGATGTCGGGGCGGCAGATTAGGGGTTAATAAGTGTAAGATTAGGGGTGTTTAAACTCGGGGATCATGTTAGGGTGTTAGGTGTAAACATAAATTTTGTTTCCCCATAGGAATCAATGGGGCTGCGTTACAGATCTTTACACTGCTGCACATTAAATGTTTAAGCATTGTAACAAAATTGTTAAATGCTAATAACTTTTGGTATGTTTTATGAAATTTCCTGACATTTTCAGACTATGTTTGAATAGATAGACTAATGTATTTTGGTAAGTTTGGGGGAAATTGGTTAACATCTAAGTTCAATTTTGTACGTTAAGCCACATTATGCTCCCCAAAGAACAAGCTTAATGTCACTCATTTGCCTTGTGGCACACCAAACTCCTTGAAACTTCTAGGATAGGCTTGGATAGTGGAAATCTTGGGTTGTGCAAAATTATGCAGCATATTATTAACATTTGGCCACTTTTTTACTCATTAAGCTAAATTAAGCCATTTTCACATTAAATGTTTTAGGATGTCCCCTATGCCACTGTTGCTTTGATGACACAGTCTGTCTCACATCATTTTCTGTGATGCATCACCTCTGATTTAATTAAATGTGGGTGTGCTTTATTACTTCGTCAGATTTCTGCTTTGTGACTCGTATCTTCCTCGACCATTTTTATGCCTGCTGATTCTACTGATGCCTGTTTGGTTTTGATCTTGGATCTGCCTAAGTTATTGGACATTAATTCTGCTACCTAGTTTCCTGTCTGGTCTGACCCCTGGCTTATCGACTTCACCTTGACCAATCTAGTGAATTCTGATATTCAGCTTTCTAGGATTAATCTTTGTGCTCAGTCATCTAACTCCTTGGTCTTAAAACTTTTGCCCCAAAGATATTTTTTTTATTACTCCACTTGATACCAGGGCAACAAGTCTATTGGCCAGGATTGGTTTGATAGAGAACTATCTGAAGGGCCTAACAGCACCTGAGCACTTGTCATGACATGTAAGCTGCACTATAAGAGAGAAACAACCCACTCAGACACCCACAGGCACCCACATGCACACACAAAGCACCCAAGGCATCCAAAGTAAAAACAAAAGAGGCACCCACAGACATCAAAAGCCAAATCAAGAGGAGCTGCTTCTCTGTGTTAATCTGGGCAAAAGAATATGTGCACCATCTTCATGCAAAAATATGTAGGTAGGTTTTTCTGTACAATAACATGGTGGCCATCTCGTAATTCCCTGTGTACTGTAACCCCTTTTTTGATTGGGGGGGGGGGGGCACACAGAGGAGACATACATGATGCAGGGGTAGCCTAGGTACCACTGCCTGCCTGTATTTATTCCACTACTAATTAAAGGACCAGATGGGGCATCTAGATTTATGGGTCTGGTCTTAATTGAAAC
This sequence comes from Bombina bombina, assembly GCF_027579735.1. Classification (NCBI taxonomy): domain Eukaryota; kingdom Metazoa; phylum Chordata; class Amphibia; order Anura; family Bombinatoridae; genus Bombina; species Bombina bombina. The sequence continues at coordinate 609,962,286 of NC_069505.1, read as the reverse complement.
AACTGAAATAATTGCAGTTATGTCCCTGCTTAGGGGGCAGTACCAGGGGATATAGCCCAAACTACTGTTTACTTATAGACAAAAGGTGATTGTACAAATAGGGCTGTATGTTAGTATATAGTATATATTAGAGGCGAGACAAAAGGCAGATAGTAGATGACAAAACTCAAGCAGACCACAAGAACAGTGATATTTTTGATCCGCCATAATCTATTTATTCTCTTTACCTACCCAGGTTTGTGGGTGTCTGAAACTGTCTCAGGCCAATTTTTCACTGAATGGCAGCTCTGCAGTATGCTATTTAGCAGCCTACAGAGCCAGCTATAGTTAGGAGGATCATTTTATGTAATGTTGGGTAACCAGTTTTGAGCCAGTTCACCCAAACAGGACAGGTGTGGTATCAATACTGACCTGGCTCACAGACACAGTCAGGCAGTAAGAGGCAGAGAAAAGCTGGCACAAATGATAATGCTGAAAAAAGGGTTGGGCTAAAGCAAGAGGCCACTGCCCACAACTAGCCCGGGCCCACCAGGCATATGCCATGAATGCCCAATGCTTAGTCTACGCCTGGTACTGAGCAGTTTCAACCCAGTGTCAGAGCTCTTTATCATAACATGTGAAAAGTCACCATATGAAATAAAAAAAAAAAATACACCTGTGTAAAAATATTAGATACAATTTTAAATTACACAAAATTCTAATTTCTCAGGGGTTTGGTTAGAAAATACAAAAGGGAGGTCTCCCAAAACTGATTAATATAATAGCCCATTAATATCTCTTAAGTGTACTGTAAACTTCTATTCATGTAACGAAATACTCAATTACATGTGTGACATTAACTTAATGTACTTCAAATCAATCCTCACCAATGATTAACTATCAGGTAGATTGCAAGTTTCGCGCTATAGAGGGTATTTAATGAACGCAACAAAAGTTGCGTTATTTCACCCTCCTTAGCGCTGCCATTACAACCATATCGCGCTGCTTGTGCGTGTGATAGGGTTGCATTGAGCTCAATACCGCACAAAATACAAGCACTGCTTTGACGTGCTCTTGCACGCTTTCCCCATAGACATCAATGGGGAGAGCGTGTTAGAAAAAAACCTAACACCTGCGATTGCGGAATGAAAAGCTCCATAACGCAACCCCATTGATGTATGTGGAAAAAAATTATGTTTAAAACTAACACCCTAACATAAACCCCACATCTAAACACCCCAATCTGCTGCCCCGACATCGCCAACGTCTACATGATATTATTAAACCCTAATCTGCCACTACCGATATCGCCGCCACCGAAATAAAATCTATTAACCCCTAACCTGCCAATATCGCCGCCTATATTCTAAAATCCTCAGTGTGCGGCGGATGATCGCATGAAGAGGACCTCTATGGTGGATCGATGGACCTCCGCTTGAACCTCCGCCTTGGACCTCCTCCTGGACCTCTGCCTTGGACCTTCGCCTGGACTTCCGCCTTGGAGCTTCGCCTGGACCTCCGCCTCTGTATATCGATCGCTCAATCTCCGCAGGGATGAAGAAGATGCCGGTCTCACGATGGATGAAGATGGTGCCACTGGGATGAAGATCGTTCAAGCGGGACTTCAGCAACTGTGAGTATCCAAAGAGGGGTTAGTGTTAGGTTTTTTAAGGTTTTTTGGGGTTTTTTTTTTAGATTAGGGGTTGGGCATTTCTTAAAAGAACTGAATGCCCTTTTAAGGGCAGGAACAAGAGGAGCTGAATGCCCTTAATGCTTTAAGGGCAATGCCCATTCAAATGCCCTTTTCAAGGCAATGGGTAGATTAATTGGGTTTTTTTTTTGTTTTTTTGGGGGGGTTGGTTGGGTGGTGGGTTTTACTTTTGGGGGGGTCTGTATTTTTTTCAGGTAAAAGAGCTGATTTATTTAGGGCAATGCCCTACATAAGGCCCTTTTAAGGGCTATTGGTAGTTTATTGTAGGTTAGAGGGTGTTTTTATTTTTGGGGGCTATTAGATTAGGTGTAATTTTTTTTATTTTGGATAATTTCGTTTTTTTGTTTGTTTTTTAATTTGTAGATTTTTTTTTAGTAGGGTAATGTTTTTTTTAATTTGTAATTTAGTTTATTTAATTTGTAATTTAGTTTATTTAATTTGTAGTTAGTTTTAATTTTAGTCTAATAGTTATGTTAGTTAAATTTAAAATTTACATTTTTTTTTTTTAATTTCACTGGTAGGTTTATATTTATTTTAAGATAGGGATCTTGTAATTTTAATATAAAGTTAGGGGGGGGGTGTTAGGTTTAGGGGTTAATAAATTAATTTCGTTTTTTGCATATGGGGGGCTGGCGGTTTAGGGGTTATTAGGTTTATTTATTGGATGTGATGTGGGAGACCAGAGGTTTAGGGGTTAATATTAAATGCCGTAATGTCAGGGAGAGGCAGAATAGGGGTTAATATCTTTATTATAGTGTGGCCGATGTTGGGGTGTGGGGGAATAGGGGTTAATAACTTTAGTATAGTGGAGACGATGTCGGGGAGCGGGGGAATAGGGGGATAATACATTTTATTAGTGGCGGCAATGTCAGGAGCGGCAGATTAGGGGTCAATAACTTTAAAATAGTGATTGTGATGCAGGAGGGCCTCGGTTTAGGGGTTAATAGGTAGTTTATGGGTGTTAGTGTACTTTGTAACACTTTAGTTTTATGTAACAGTTTTGTTGTGTAAAACTCATTACTACTGCTGTCAGATGGCGGTACTGCTCGTGTCGGTATACGCTGTAATGCAAGTTTTTTAACCTCACTGCAAAACAAATGGCTGCGATATGGAAGACCCATGAAGAAAATGACATTTTTTTGAGTGCGGGACTAAAAGGCTAAAAGGCTTGCGGTACAGCTATACCGACAAGACTTGTAATGGCTGCAGTGCTTTTTTTACTGCTGAAATGACCATTTATTCAGCATTAAAACCCGAACGCACAACTTGTAATCTACCTGTATATGAATCCCATATGCATATTTGTACATGATGGGCATACTTCTATAGTCACTTCAGCAAAACTTGTAATCTACCTGTATATGAATCCCATATGCATATGTGTACATGATGGGCATACTTCTATAGTCACTTCAGCACAACTTGTAATCTACCTGTATATGAATCCCATATGCATATTTGTACATGATGGGCATACTTCTATAGTCACTTCAGCAAAACTTGTAATCTACCTGTATATGAATCCCATATGCATATTTGTACATGTTGGGCATACTTCTAAAGTCACTTCAGCACAACAACTTGTAATCTACCTGTATATGAATCTCATATGCATATTTGTACATGTTGGGCATACTTCTATAGTCACTTCAGCACAACAACTTGTAATCTACCTGTATATGAATCCCATATGCATATTTGTACATGTTGGGCATACTTCTATAGTCACTTCAGCACAACTTGTAATCTACCTGTAAATGAATCCCATATGCATATTTTTACATGATGGGCATACTTCTATAGTCACTTCAGCACAACAACTTGTAATCTACCTGTATATGAATCCCATATGCATATTTGTACATGTTGGGCATACTTCTATAGTCACTTCAGCACAACTTGTAATCTACCTGTATATGAATCCCATATGCATATTTGTACATGATGGGCATACTTCTATAGTCACTTCAGCACAACAACTTGTAATCTACCTGTATATGAATCCCATATGCATATTTGTACGTGATGGGCATATTTCTATAGTCACTTCAGCACAACAACTTGTAATCTACCTGTATATGAATCCCATATGCATATTTGTACGTGATGGGCATACTTCTATAGTCACTTCAGCACAACAACTTGTAATCTACCTGTATATGAATCCCATATGCATATTTGTACGTGATGGGCATACTTCTATAGTCACTTCAGCACAACAACTTGTAATCTACCTGTATATGAATCCCATATGCATAAGTGTACGTGATGGGCATACTTCTATAGTCACTTCAGCACAACAACTTGTAATCTACCTGTATATGAATCCCATATGCATATTTGTACGTGATGGGCATACTTCTATAGTCACTTCAGCACAACAACTTGTAATCTACCTGTATATGAATCCCATATGCATATTTGTACGTGATGGGCATACTTCTATAGTCACTTCAGCACAACAACTTGTAATCTACCTGTATATGAATCCCATATGCATATGTGTACGTGATGGGCATACTTCTATAGTCACTTCAGCACAACAACGTGTAATCTACCTGTATATGAATCCCATATGCATATTTGTACGTGATGGGCATACTTCTATAGTCACTTCAGCACAACAACTTGTAATCTACCTGTATATGAATCCCATATGCATAAGTGTACGTGATGGGCATACTTCTATAGTCACTTCAGCACAACAACTTGTAATCTACCTGTATATGAATCCCATATGCATATTTGTACATGATGGGCATACTTCTATAGTCACTTCAGCACAACAACTTGTAATCTACCTGTATATGAATCCCATATGCATATTTGTACATGATGGGCATACTTCTATAGTCACTTCAGCACAACAACTTGTAATCTACCTGTATATGAATCCCATATGCATATTTGTACGTGATGGGCATACTTCTATAGTCACTTCAGCACAACAACTTGTAATCTACCTGTATATGAATCCCATATGCATATTTGTACATGATGGGCATACTTCTATAGTCACTTCAGCACAACAACTTGTAATCTACCTGTATATGAATCCCATATGCATATTTGTACGTGATGGGCATCCTTCTATAGTCACTTCAGCACAACTCGTAATCTACCTGTATATGAATCCCATATGCATATTTGTACATGATGGGCATACTTCTATAGTCACTTCAGCACAACAACTCGTAATCTACCTGTATATGAATCCCATATGCATATTTGTACGTGATGGGCACACTTCTATAGTCACTTCAGCACAACAACATGTAATCTACCTGTATATGAATCCCATATGCATATGTGTACATGATGGGCATACTTCTATAGTCACTTCAGCACAACAACTTGTAATCTACCTGTATATGAATCCCATATGCATATTTGTACGTGATGAGCATACTTCTATAGTCACTTCAGCACAACAACTTGTAATCTACCTGTATATGAATCCCATATGCATATTTGTACGTGATGGGCATACTTCTATAGTCACTTCAGCACAACAACTTGTAATCTACCTGTATATGAATCCCATATGCATATGTGTACGTGATGGGCATACTTCTATAGTCACTTCAGCACAACAACTTGTAATCTACCTGTATATGAATCCCATATGCATATGTGTACATGATGGGCATACTTCTATAGTCACTTCAGCACAACTCGTAATCTACCTGTATATGAATCCCATATGCATATTTGTACATGATGGGCATACTTCTATAGTCACTTCAGCACAACAACTTGTAATCTACCTGTATATGAATCCCATAGGTGTACATGATGGGCATACTTCTATAGTCACTTCAGCACAACTCGTAATCTACCTGTATATGAATCCCATATGCATATTTGTACATGATGGGCATACTTCTATAGTCACTTCAGCACAACAACTTGTAATCTACCTGTATATGAATCCCATATGCATATTTGTACGTGATGGGCATACTTCTATAGTCACTTCAGCGCAACAACTTGTAATCTACCTGTATATGAATCCCATATGCATATTTGTACATGATGGGCATACTTCTATAGTCACTTCAGCACAACAACTTGTAATCTACCTGTATATGAATCCCATATGCATATTTGTACGTGATGGGCATACTTCTATAGTCACTTCAGCACAACAACTTGTAATCTACCTGTATATGAATCCCATATGCATATGTGTACGTGATGGGCATACTTCTATAGTCACTTCAGCACAACAACTTGTAATCTACCTGTATATGAATCCCATATGCATATTTGTACGTGATGGGCATACTTCTATAGTCACTTCAGCACAACAACTTGTAATCTACCTGTATATGAATCCCATATGCATATGTGTACATGATGGGCATACTTATATAGTCACTTCAGCACAACAACTTGTAATCTACCTGTATATGAATCCCATATGCATATGTGTACATGATGGGCATACTTCTATAGTCACTTTAGCACAACAACTTGTATTCTACCTGTATATGAATCCCATATGCATATTTGTACGTGATGGGCATACTTCTATAGTCACTTCAGCACAACAACTTGTAATCTACCTGTATATGAATCCCATATGCATATGTGTACATGATGGGCATACATCTATAGTCACTTCAGCACAACAACTTGTAATCTACCTGTATATGAATCCCATATGCATATGTGTACATGATGGGCATACTTCTATAGTCACTTCAGCACAACAACTTGTAATCTACCTGTATATGAATCCCATATGCATATTTGTACGTGATGGGCATACTTCTATAGTCACTTCAGCACAACAACTTGTAATCTACCTGTATATGAATCCCATATGCATATGTGTACATGATGGGCATACTTCTATAGTCACTTCAGCACAACAACTTGTAATCTACCTGTATATGAATCCCATATGCATATGTGTACATGATGGGCATACTTCTATAGTCACTTCAGCACAACAACTTGTAATCTACCTGTATATGAATCCCATATGCATATTTGTACGTGGTGGGCATACTTCTATAGTCACTTCAGCACAACAACTTGTAATCTACCTGTATATGAATCCCATATGCATATTTGTACGTGATGGGCATACTTCTATAAGCACTTCAGCACAACAACTTGTAATCTACCTGTATATGAATCCCATATGCATATTTGTACGTGATGGGCATACTTCTATAGTCACTTCAGCACAACAACTTCTAATCTACCTTTATATGAATCCCATATGCATATTTGTATGTGATGGGCATACTTCTATAGTCACTTCAGCACAACAACTTGTAATCTACCTGTATATGAATCCCATATGCATATTTGTACATGATGGGCATACTTCTATAGTCACTTCAGCACAACAACTTGTAATCTACCTGTATATGAATCCCATATGCATATTTGTACGTGATGGGCATACTTCTATAGTCACTTCAGCACAACAACTTGTAATCTACCTGTATATGAATCCCATATGCATATTTGTACGTGATGGGCATACTTCTATAGTCACTTCAGCACAACAACTTGTAATCTACCTGTATATGAATCCCATATGCATATTTGTACGTGATGGGCATACTTCTATAGTTACTTCAGCACAACAACTTGTAATCTACCTGTATATGAATCCCATATGCATATTTGTACGTGATGGGCATACTTCTATAGTCACTTCAGCACAACAACTTGTAATCTACCTGTATATGAATCCCATATGCATATTTGTACTTGATGGGCATACTTCTATAGTCACTTCAGCACAACAACTTGTAATCTACCTGTATATGAATCCCATATGCATATTTGTACGTGATGGGCATACTTCTATAGTCACTTCAGCACAACAACTTGTAATCTACCTGTATATGAATCCCATATGCATATTTGTACATGATGGGCATACTTCTATAGTCACTTCAGCACAACAACTTGTAATCTACCTGTATATGAATCCCATATGCATATTTGTACGTGATGGGCATACTTCTATAGTCACTTCAGCACAACAACTTGTAATCTACCTGTATATGAATCCCATATGCATATTTGTACGTGATGGGCATACTTCTATAGTCACTTCAGCACAACAACTTGTAATCTACCTGTATATGAATCCCATATGCATATTTGTACGTGATGGGCATACTTCTATAGTCACTTCAGCACAACAACTTGTAATCTACCTGTATATGAATCCCATATGCATATTTGTACATTATGGGCATACTTCTATAGTCACTTCAGCACAACAACTTGTAATCTACCTGTATATGAATCCCATATGCATATTTGTACGTGATGGGCATACTTCTATAGTCACTTCAGCACAACAACTTGTAATCTACCTGTATATGAATCCCATATGCATAAGTGTACGTGATGGGCATACTTCTATAGTCACTTCAGCACAACAACTTGTAATCTACCTATATATGAATCCCATATGCATATTTGTACGTGATGGGCATACTTCTATAGTCACTTCAGCACACCAACATGTACAAATATGTTTTTCATTTTTCTCTAATATTTTATTTTAAGTCACACTTGCATTGTCATTATTGTCACTATCAGCACTGGTGTCTTCTAAATTAAGTTTTAAAGGTGATTGCACAATGGTGACTTCCATAGGAACATATTGTAATCCGTTTCCATCTGCACCACTATTATCTATCTATCTATCTATCTATCTATCTATCTTTCTATCTATCATCTATCTTTGTCTCTATTTCTTTTTCTATTCATCTATCTATCTATCTATCTATCTATCTATCTATCTATCTATCTTTGTCTCTATTTCTTTTTCTATTTATCTCTCTATCATCTATCTATCTATCTATCTATCTATCTATATATCTTTCTATCTATCTATCTATCTATCATCTATCTTTGTCTCTATTTCTTTTTCTATTCATCTATCTATCTATCTATCTATCTATCTATCTTTGTCTCTATTTCTTTTTCTATTTACCTCTCTATCATCTATCTATCTATCTATCTATCTATCATCTATCTTTGTCTCTATTTCTTTTTCTATTCATCTATCTATCTATCTATCTATCTATCTATATTTGTCTCTATTTCTTTTTCTATTTACCTCTCTATCACCTATCTATCTATCTATCTATCTATCTATCTATATATCTATCTATCTATCTATCTGTCTTTGTCTCTATTTCTTTTTCTATTCATCTATCTATCTATCTATCTATCTATCTTCCTATCTATCTATCTATCTATCTATCAACTATATTTGTCTCTATTTCTTTTTCTATTCATCTATCTATCTATCTATCTATCTATCTTTGTCTCTATTTCTTTTTCTATTCATCTATCTATCTATAATATATCTATCTATCTATCTATCTATCTATCTGTCTTTCTGTTTGTCTGACTGTCTATAAATCTATCTGTCTGTTTTTATACCAATCTCTTTCCTTCTGGAGCTCTATCTATCGATCTATCTATCTGTCTTTCTGTCTTTCTATCTATCATTCAATCATCTATTTATCTCTCTGTCTATCTATCAATCTATCTATCTATCTATCTATCTTTCTATCTATCTATCTATCATCTATCCATCTATTTATCTATCTATCTATCAATATATCTATCTATCTATCTATCTATCTTTGGCTCTATTTATTTTTCTATATATCTGTCTGTCTTATTGTGTGTATGACTGTCTATAAATCTATCTGTCTGTTGTTCTATCTCTCTCTTTCCTTCTGGAACTCTATCTAACTATATGTAATCTATCTATCTATCTATCTATCTATCTGTCTGTCTGTCTTTCTATCTATCAATCATCTATCTATTTATCTATCTATTAATATATCTATCTATCTATCTATCTATGTCTCTATTTCTTTTTCTATTTATCTATCTCTCTATCATCTATCTATCTATCTATCTATCTATCTATCTATCTATCTATCTATCTATCTATCTGTCTTTCTGTTTGTCTGACTGTCTATAAATCTATCTGTCTGTTTTTATATCAATACCTTTCCTTCTGTAACTCTATCTCTCTATCTATCTATCTATCTATCTATCTATCTATCTATCTGTCTTTCTGTATTTCAATCAATCAATCAATCAATCAATCAATCATCTATCTATCTATCTATCTCTCTATCTATAATCTATCTATCTTTTTGTCTATCAATCTATCTATCTATCTATCTATCTAACAATCTTTGTCTCTATTTATTTTTCTATATATCTATCTGTCTTATTGTGTGTATGACTGTCTATAAATCTGTCTGTTTTTCTGTCTCTCTCTTTCCTTCTGGAACTTTATCTATATGTCATCTATCTATCTATCTATCTGTCTGTCTTTCTATCTATCTATCTATCTATCTATCTATCTATCAATCAATCATCTATCTATTTATCTATCTATCCATCTATCTATCTTCTATCATCTATCTATCTCTATATCTATTTCTGTCTCTCTATTTAAATATATATATATATATATACATATATATATAAATTTACAAAAAATGTGGAAGAAAAACAAAGAAGTCCAGAACCTGTCTTAATTAAAAGACACAGGAATTTTTTCCGGTAAATTATGTTTATATATCGAATGACTCAGGGTCAGCTGAAATCAGACGTGGTGCAGGCCCCTAAAATTTAAATTTAATCCAGTAATATATAGATAAAGAAAAATGGTAGAGCTATATGAGATACCATAGTTAAAGTAGGGGATTTCAGCACTCAAAATTTTTAACCCATTTAATCCAATTTCTTAGAAATGCATGGCTGCAGAACAACACAAAACCCAAAAAAAATGAACTACACATGCACAGACCTAAACCCATGCAGACAGTTTATTGCAAAAAGTTACCAAACATACAAGTAAACAGCTAAAAAATGTTATATTTAGTAGCGATTTGTATCACTTAATAATCCAGCTGAGTGCAACATTTTGTAAGCATATGTTCATTGATTATTGTTAACCGAGGTAAAAACGTCCTCTAATGTTAACTGGAAATTGACATTAATACCGCTTGATAGCAGATAAATCTTCATTCAGTGGTGAAAAGCAGATACAACAAAGCAAACCTGTGTTGAAATATTGCAGCAAAACTCCGAGAAAACAAAGTCACAGTATTATTGGCAAACGGACCGGGACATGAGCCTCCGACATCCTTATCTCACCTCTTCACAACCGCGTCTCCCTGCTCACTGGGGACACAAACTTGCAGGTGTATACTTTGCTTCTGTGCGTAAACCGTATCCAGGCGGCTTAAAGCAACCACTTGATTACCGCAAGATCCAGGCTTGCTTCTTCAGTTTGAATTTTGAAATTCCCGGGCAGGCTCAGGCCAGCTGCTTAATTCACAGGTGCAATGATAGCTGTTTCTGGGAAAGTCGACGCGCGTTTCGCCCCATAATGCTGAGCGAAACAGGGGCCTCGTCAGGACTGTCCATCTTCTCCAATTGTCAGCCTTTATTGCAAAACCAATGAACTGGGAGATAGTACCTCAGCCAATCAAATTAGCTATTTACACACACCCTTTTAAAATCTTAAGCCGGACATTCCTGTCTATTTAAAGATAAGTTCAATGATTACCAATGTATAGATTAATACAATGTGGCCTATTTTAACAAGATAGAACATTTTTTATTTGGCAACTTTGTACAAAAAACAACAACTGCATGCGAGAAAACCTTATGCATGTTGCAGCTCAATTAAACTTTATTTCTTTGGTTACTATGCCTAGATAAAATTACTTTACATAAATCCCATATTGATTTAAATTCTATAAATTTGAAATGACTAGCTGAATTCCTATAATGGTTACTATGATGGTATATTTTGACGTACAGACCCACAACTATGAAACAAATTTCAGAGAAAATAAAGGTCATAGTTAATGGCCTATTTATAAAATTTACTAATGCTGATATAGCCTTTCACTCATTTGTTTTTTCTCCAGTTACAACAAATGGAGAATTTCAAATTTCAGATATGAACCTCTATTTTAAAAACGATGCATATTCAATCCTTTCGTTTAAACCAAAAGGTGACACCGTATTTAGCATAAAAATCCATCTTGCTTCTTTTTTTAACAAACAGTTATCCTCATCTCCACCTCTTCCATTTGTTATTCCTCTGTCAATCCCTATAAATCTTAAAGAGACAGTACTACTATTATGAATCTCCTTAAAATGACGAGATTCTGAAAGTGCTGAAATCCCCTACTTTAACTATGGTATCTCATATAGCTCTACCATTTTTCTTTATCTATATATTACTGGATTAAATTTAAATTTTAGGGGCCTGCACCACGTCTGATTTCAGCTGACCCTGAGTCATTCGATATATAAACATAATTTACCGGAAAAAATTCCTGTGTCTTTTTATTAAGACAGGTTCTGGACTTCTTAGTTTTTCTTCCACATTTTTTGTAAATTTATCTGTATTAAGGAGTAAGAAAGAGGATTCTGTATATACTCCATTCAGTGGAATAGAGAAACTATAAACAACTTAGATTGTTTAAAATTAACCCATTTATGTATTGACTGTGGGGGAGCACAAAATCCATTTAAACATGGCCTTTACCCTCTCAGATGAACTATGGGAAGCTGAGTTAAAAGAATCCCTAACTAATACCACCCTAGAGAGCAGTGATTTGGAAACAAATGTGTATAATGCTTTCAAAAAATATAAGAATTGCATTGCAAAACAAGTAAAAGTCAGAGCTGAAAATTCTAGCTTAGCAAATTATGTAGAGAAAAAGATTGTGCCTATTATTATTATTCTTAGACCCAGGCTTCAATGCAAGAGAGGAAGAAGGTGGTTTGGATTTCCTGGATGAATGGAATGAGAAATTATCAACGTGTGCCCTAAGTATGATTGAAATGCTTATAAAAAGGAATGACAAAAGATTAGAAAAACTGAAAGATGATGTTGAGAAAGCTTTGGAGGTGGTAAATAAATTTGACAATGACCCCAACTTTGGCAAATTGAATGAGGAAATGAAAACACATATTTCAAAATTACAAGCAGATATTAAGTTGAGGAAATGTAGAAAACTACACAGAGATCAAGAGGATTATGTAAATAAAAAGGTCTATGTTTATAAGTTTGATAGAGGATCATATGACTCAGGTACTGATATGTCTGATATTGAAACTGATTCAGAAAGGGCGTCAAAAAACGATGGAACACCTGGGTCTCAGAGTTCAGAACAAAGAGGAGAAGAAGGAGGGGGGGTAGGAGGAAGAGGTGGAGAGAACAGAAATTTGAACCTAGTAGAACGGAGGTATCCCCAACGAAATCAGAGAGGGAGAGGAGAGAATATGAGACAAGGGTACAGGAGCAGAGGGAGACCACGCAGAAGACCCTATCAGGGTTACTAGTCCCAAATACAGCTACAGATGAATTGCAGATAATTAATCTTTCTTCGTTCAGGTTAAATCTGACTCATATTGAAGTGTTAAAGAAAGGTTTATCCTTTTGTCCCACAAATAAATTAAACAAATTTGATTTAATTAAGGACCTTCACCTTTTTGCCAGAAAAATAGTTTTACATTACACTATGTTTCAGCGCTCTGAACAACAAAAGGATGAAGAAACTTTAAAGATATTAACATCATTTTTGTCAGAAAATGAAGAGAGTGAGGCCACTATTGGATCTAACCCTACTTTCAGAACCAATTTTAAATTGAAATCTACTTTCATTCCCTCTATAGCACAAGTTCCAGCTGTGTCACTGTTTGTAAAAGCTGTAGAAAAACAAATCCATAAATTACCAGATGACTGGATATGGGCAGATAATCTAACAGCAAAACAGAGACAGGCTTTAAAAGAGCTAAATTCTGCAAAAGGGGTCATTTTTAAGCCAGCCGACAAGGGCGGAAATTTGGTTCTTTTAGATGAGTCTTTTTACCTGAACGAAGTTAAAAGACAGTTATCAGATAAATTGCAATATGAGAAACTCCCTAGAAATCCTATAAACCAAATGAAGTCCAAATTAAGTAGAATCTTACAAGAGGCCAAAATGGAAGGTCTGATCTCTCCAGACGAGTTCAAATTTATGAATCCGGTGTGTCCGGTTATGCCAACATTTTATATTATCCCTAAAATTCATAAAAATATGACACATCCCCCTGGGCGACCCATTGTGTCTGGGATTGGTGGCATCAGCGAACACATTGGACAATATGTTGACTTCTTCCTGAGACCTTTCCTCTTATCTCTTCCCTCTTATGTAAAAGACACTCCAGACCTGTTGAGGAAACTAGACGACCTAACTGTTTCCCCTGACACTATCCTAGTCTCTTTAGATGTGGAAAGTCTTTATTCATCTATACCACATGAGAAAGGAATTAGTGCCTGTAAACTTTTCTTAGAAAGTAGGGGTTCAAACAGTGACATGCATACAGCCTTTGTCATAAAACTTCTTCATTTCATTCTTGAAAACAATGTTTTTCAGTTTGATGGCTCAGTATATAGGCAGGTCAGGGGGACAGCTATGGGTGCAGTATGTGCGCCAACTTATGCGTGTCTCCACTTGGGAGCATGGGAGTTGGATGTCTTTGATCAATATAGTGAGACATTTGACTCCCATGTGTCCCTATGGATTAGGTTTGTGGATGACATCTTTATCCTATGGGATGGCCCCCTGACCTGCCTACATGATTTTATTTCTAAGTTGAATAAAAATGATCAAAACATCTTTCTGACTTATTCCTATAGTAATAAGGAATTACCCTTTTTAGACATCTGTATCAAAAGGGAAGGAAGCCGTATCTCAACTGAAAATTTTCGTAAGGACACGGCAACAAACAACCTGTTGGAAGCCTCGAGTGGGCATCCAGAGCCCTTGAAAAAGGGCATTCCATATCGCCAACTCTTGAGATTAAAGAGAAACTGTTCTTCAAATACTAAATTTAATTATCATGCTGAGAGAATGTGTAAACGTTTCATTGAAAGAGGTTATTCTCATAACCTGGTTAAAAAAAACCTAAATAAAGTAAGTAAGCTGAACCGTCAAGACCTTTTGTATAATCAAAAAGAAACAAAAATTGAGAATAATATCAGATTCATTACTACATTTAATTGCCAATGGCAAAGTATAAGAAATATTCTATCTCAAAATTGGCATTTTTTAACCTTAGATGACAAAATAGCAGATAAGGTAGGAAATAGAACCCTTTTGACCGCAAGGAAATCTCCTAATCTTAAAGATAAGTTAGTTAGAAGTAGATTTACTCGGTCTGAACCAGCTACAAACTGGTTAACTAATAAACAAGTGAAAGGGAGCTTTCCTTGTGGGCATTGTGTCTATTGTCCCTATTTGCCAAAAAGCAAAACATTTTCTGCCAATACAGATAAAACTTATACTATTAGATGCTTTTCAAATTGTAACTCAGTGGGGGTTGTTTATCTTTTGGGGTGCTCCTGTCCCCTGTTCTATGTGGGTAAAACAAAACGTTTGTTCAAGGACAGGGTACAGGAGCACAGAGATGACATCCTCTACGGGAGAGATACAAGTGTAGCTCGTCATTTTAAGGAGATTCATAATAGTAGTACTGTCTCTTTAAGATTTATAGGGATTGACAGAGGAATAACAAATGGAAGAGGTGGAGATGAGGATAACTGTTTGTTAAAAAAAGAAGCAAGATGGACTTTTATGCTAAATACGGTGTCACCTTTTGGTTTAAACGAAAGGATTGAATATGCATCGTTTTTAAAATAGAGGTTCATATCTGAAATTTGAAATTCTCCATTTGTTGTAACTGGAGAAAAAACAAATGAGTGAAAGGCTATATCAGCATTAGTAAATTTTATAAATAGGCCATTAACTATGACCTTTATTTTCTCTGAAATTTGTTTCATAGTTGTGGGTCTGTACGTCAAAATATACCATCATAGTAACCATTATAGGAATTCAGCTAGTCATTTCAAATTTATAGAATTTAAATCAATATGGGATTTATGTAAAGTAATTTTATCTAGGCATAGTAACCAAAGAAATAAAGTTTAATTGAGCTGCAACATGCATAAGGTTTTCTCGCATGCAGTTGTTGTTTTTTGTACAGAGTTGCCAAATAAAAAATGTTCCATCTTGTTAAAATAGGCCACATTGTATTAATCTATACATTGGTAATCATTGAACTTATCTTTAAATAGACAGGAATGTCCGGCTTAAGATTTTAAAAGGGTGTGTGTAAATAGCTAATTTGATTGGCTGAGGTACTATCTCCCAGTTCATTGGTTTTGCAATAAAGGCTGACAATTGGAGAAGATGGACAGTCCTGACGAGGCCCCTGTTTCGCTCAGCATTATGGGGCGAAACGCGCTTCGACTTTCCCAGAAACAGCTATCATTGCACCTGTGAATTAAGCAGCTGGCCTGAGCCTGCCCGGGAATTTCAAAATTCAAACTGAAGAAGCAAGCCTGGATCTTGCGGTAATCAAGTGGTTGCTTTAAGCCGCCTGGATACGGTTTACGCAGAGAAGCAAAGTATACACCTGCAAGTTTGTGTCCCCAGTGAGCAGGGAGACGCGGTTGTGAAGAGGTGAGATAAGGATGTCGGAGGCTCATGTCCCGGTCCGTTTGCCAATAATACTGTGACTTTGTTTTCTCGGAGTTTTGCTGCAATATTTCAACACAGGTTTGCTTTGTTGTATCTGCTTTTCACCACTGAATGAAGATTTATCTGCTATCAAGTGGTATTAATGTCAATTTCCAGTTAACATTAGAGGACGTTTTTACCTTGGTTAACAATAATCAATGAACATATGCTTATTAAATGTTGCACTCAGCTGGATTATTAAGTGATACAAATCGCTACTAAATATAACATCTGATTTTCTCCACAAAGGACTTATATGGTCTATAAAAGGACTTTGTTCTGTTATCATCATAGAGAAACCGGCATAATATGTGTTTATGTGCAAATCAGTTAGAAATTTGTAGATCACATGTTTTCTCTCTAGCTTGCTGCATATGTTTTCTTTAATACCTGTGATGTCTCAACATTTTGTTTGATATGCTTAAGTAATAAATCCACTGCAGTGGTGTATTTTAGAGATGACAAGCTTTTTTTAGCTGTTTACTTGTATGTTTGGTAACTTTTTGCAATAAACTGTCTGCATGGGTTTAGGTCTGTGCATGTGTAGTTCATTTTTTTGGGGTTTTGTGTTGTTCTGCAGCCATGCATTTCTAAGAAATTGGATTAAATGGGTTAAAAATTTTGAGTGCTGAAATCCCCTACTTTAACTATGGTATCTCATATAGCTCTACCATTTTTCTTTATCTATATATTACTGGATTAAAAATACATATATATATATCTTTCTGGTATCTATTTATCTATCTACTATCTATCTATTTATCATCAAATAATCTCTCTTTCTGTCTATCATCTATCTATTATCTATAGATCTTTCCATGTACATTTTCAAATAGTATTACTAAAAAACTAAAAAGAGTGATTAAAGAGTATCTGTAAGTTTTAAACCCCATAGATTTTTCTGTCTCCTTTCAATCTCATTAACTATGTTATTATGCAATTATCTGTATGGTTATTATTAGGTTTGATATATATTCTTCTACTAAAATATGTCGCTTTTAACCACAAACATCAGTTATACGAGATGTCATTACAATAACATGGTATATTATATAATAAATATGAAATGCATTAGTGTCATTCAAACACATTTAAACATAATGATAAATGTCATCTTACCCATATAATAGCACGTGGTAATGTTTAATATTTATTTTATTTATTTTTTTCAAAACAAAATTCATAGCCTTAAAAACCTCTTTATTTCTCAGACTATAAACCAGTGGATTTACCATGGGAACCACACCAATGTAAATCATGGAAAGCAGTTTATCTATTTCCAGAGAATTTTCTGACTTAGGTTTCATGTTCAAGCTAATAGAAGTTCCGTAAAAGAGTACAACAACTATGAGATGGGAGGAGCAGCTGGAGAAGGTCTTCAGTCTTCCAGATGATGATCGGATCTTTAGGATGGTGGCTATGATATAGATATAGGAAGTCATTATAAGGGTAAATGGTAACAGACCAATTATGGTGAGTTCCACTGGTATAAAGTAATTCATAATATAGGTGGTATCACTACAAGAGAGCTTCAGTAATATTATGAAATCACAGAAGTAATTGTTGATGTGTTGTTTATTACAGAAGGTTAAATGTGACACCATCATGTTAAAAACAAATGCGTTCAGGAAACCACCAAACCAAGATACAGTGATAAGCAGAGCACACACCGTTTTGCTCATAATAAGAGGATAATGCAGTGGGATACAGATGGCCACATAGCGGTCATAAGCCATGGAGGTTAGCAGGAAAAATTCTGTATCAATACAGAAAACATATAGAAATATCTGTGTAATGCAGCCTGAGAACGTTATGCTGGTGTCTCCTGTGATAGTGATGGCCAACAGCTTTGGTAAAATAGCAGATACGTACATGATGTCTTGTACTGATAAACTGCACAGGAATAAATACATTGGTGTGTGCAGCTGGGACACCAGAGATACAAGTGTGACAATAGTGACATTTCCGAGTACAGCCAGTATATACATAAGCAAAGCCCCAATGAAAACCACAAGTTGTCCTTTTTCAGATACATTAAATGTCTCTAGATAGAATTCTGCCAATACTGTGCTGTTTTTTACAGTCTCACTTGTGATTTTTTCTAGGAAAATAAAATATATTTATATTAATGTGATATTTTGAGCTTGTAGATGGTCTCATATTGTTTGTGTCATGTTTCCAGCACTTTTAAAAGACAAATCTCCTTACACATTTATTCTATGTTTGTTGTATTGGTTGCTGGTAGGTTGGATACATTTTTCCTTCTCAAATGCTTTAGTTGCTTGTGGAAGAGACTGCAGGAAGCCTATGGTTTTATGACTTTAGTTATAAGGGAACCAAATAAATAATCATAATAAATAAAACTCTCCTATATTTCACAATATTGCCATTTCTTAACAAAGGAATTTAGTAATTTATTACAAAATATCCAATATGCAGCAACTAAACTTAAAATGTAACTATATTTAAAGTATATAATTTCTGAAAGTATAACATTATAGCACTGTACATTCATTATTTATTTTTCTGTGTTTTTCTGTAAAATAGATTTGAAAATTATGCTTGTTCTAATTTCTTTGAAGGAGGCTTGGGTTAATACTACTTTTGTGTCTATGGTGATTACATAAGCCTGTGCACCCTTCAATTGTTCCCAGTTTGTTTGGTTGAGAGCACGCATTGTTTGGCTGGTTTAGGGACCCAGGTTTTTGGAAGGGACCTTGATGTGGTACCTGGGCTTGTCCCATTTGGCCAGATGCAGTAACTAACCTTTCCATTTTTGCTTTTAATTTTAGCTGAGAGCTTGTAAGTGAGTGCTGGACTTTCTCTGTGTGTTGTGTATATATATACATACAGTATATATATATATATATATATATATATATATATATAGTTACATACATAGAACATATTCCCCTATATAAAGAACATTTGAATGTGAATGCATAGTTAAAAACATTATAAAATATTAATATTAAATCAATATGCCTTTTCAGACTTTCAGTTATGTGATTGAAAAGGGCTTTGCACACACACACACACACACACACACACACACACACACACACACACACACACACACACACACACACACACATATATATGGTAAATCACCATAGAACAGGCTAACAATGGTATTGATCCAGTTGTTCATGCCTGTGAGTGTGCTTCTCTCTGTATGTATTTAGTCTCCCTATGGGAAAAAGGGGAAACCAGATGTGGACTCCTTGCTTAGTGTGCTTAGAGGAATATGGCTACACCTCACTGACGAGGCCCAATGAAGGCCGAAACGATTGTCTGGGGTTGCTGTGTTCCTTGCTCAGAGAGGAATTGCCTGGTATTTCGGCACTGGACTGACCATAATAGGCGGGATCAGACTGATATACTACAGGAAAATTTGTCTCTGTGAAAAGCATTACTGGGCTAAAAGAAGCTGCACCCAGGTGGTAAACATCATAGAACAGGCTAACAATGGTATTGAGCCAGTTGTTTGTTCCTGTGAGAGTGCTTCTCTCTGTGTGTGTGTGCATATATATATATATATATATATAAGAACAAAGTCTCAGAAAAAGCGCCAATATCCTCCTCTCACCTCTTTCCTCGGCGTCCTCAGCGTGCTCCGCTACAACCTCTGATCTCTTCAGCAACGGCACATTGGAGAGTGAGTGTAAATGGTCAGTGCAAATGCAGCACTTACAGGTATTTGCTGAATACCAATATAGTATATAGAAAAAATATTAGAAGAGATCTAGACACCTTTACATAAACCAGTATATGTTTTCTATTAAATATTTTATTTCCAAGAATAAGCCAATAATATCTGATATACTATCTGTCCATATAACATTGGAATTTTCCTACATTCTTTTTAACATTTTCCTATTCTCCATCTATCTATCTTTCTCCTAGGAGGTTTGAATTAAGAAAACATTTCTATCTAAGATATATATAAAATATGATATTATCTAACTGAAATAAAAATAATGAAATGCTATAAATATTTAAACTAGATTGTAATGGATAGTGTACACAATTGTATTTACAGATACTGTCTCTTTAATTCATAAGGGAGCTTGCCCCTTTAAATAGCAGGTGTGCACAGGTAATTACCTATGCAGTGATCAAGTGCGCAGGCACGAAACATGTATGCTATGTTCCTGTTCACACTGGTGTGATTTTGTGTATTTTTTTATCTACCGTGCTACGGTTTCTCTGTTTTTAACCTGGATTTCTCAATAAATTTATTTTTACTATGACGGTCTGAAGGTGTACTTAGCGCACTTATCAATATTTTTTATATATATATATATATATAAATACATATACACATATTTTAAATCATTAATACATCTGTACACATGCACATATTTAGAATGCTGTCCTTTGATAGCACCTAATGCCATACATATTTGACCCGTATAACTTTTAAGTACAAATAACTATAAATACATATATACACACATAAATACATCTGTATTTTTTTTATCAGATAGTGTTTATATGAGTGTAACTGTTTTTTTACATGTATTTATGTTGTGTTTATTGCAACTTTCTTTTCTTTCCCTACAATTTATGTGAGCTCTCAAGTCATGCCAACCAGATAAGAGTAAATCTCGATTGTGCTCAATTTAATGTATTTACTTTCAACTCGTAATATGCACACTGTTTCCCTCTACAGTTAGCGCTGCACTTGTAATCTAGCCCAAAGTGATTTAATATATAAACAGACACTGTAACAATGAGTATCTAAATGTCCTGGCTGTTAGCTACCCAGCATCTCTGCATGTAAGTTATCTAGCTATACAACAGATATGATCCTTACCTAGTAATTCCGGCACAGACATACTTGTAAGAGTGTTGTGTATTACTG
The DNA here is from genome assembly GCF_027579735.1 of Bombina bombina. NCBI lineage: Eukaryota > Metazoa > Chordata > Amphibia > Anura > Bombinatoridae > Bombina > Bombina bombina. The sequence goes on along the minus strand of NC_069505.1, from coordinate 609,941,126 downwards.
CAGTGATAGGAGATATATAAATGCTCTCTTAGACTTCAAGAACAAGCTCCCTAAAGTACCTACTGATTAACACTACAGCTAAAATAAGACATAAACTCTATAGACCTAGCAATACTCATGGGATTCTTTCCCTACAACAATGTTATCTCTAGATCTGTAGTTCTGCACTAGGATATCAATGCAAACAAATAAACTTTATGTTATGGCAATGGGCTAAATACATAGCTGTTTGTGTTGTTGCTGAGGGTCTTCTTAGTAAAGGCAAGGTCATGTTCAAAATGCGTGGAGCATCACTTCACCTATATATTCCACAGCGTTGTTAGTGGGCATCTCTGTCATTAACATCTATAGCTGTGTAAGATTTCTTAATACATGATATCTCTTACAACATATGGGATCATTTAAAAATCTAAAAAGACCATAATCACAACCACAGCAAATCAACATCAGCTTGCAAAACTAGTGATGTAAAAGTCTGTAATTGGTAATATTTGCTTGTCTGTTTTCCTAATATAGCACATGGCATATATCCTGATCTCTCCATGCTTTTCATAATATAGAGCATGGCACAGATTTTGATCTTGAGCTCCCTTCCTAAAATAGTGCATGGTACAGATCCTGATATTGTGCTGCCTTCTTAATAATTGGTATGGCACTGATCCTGACTTCACTCTGCCTTCCTATTATAGTGCATGGCACTGATCCTGACTTCACTCTGCCTTCCTATTATAGTGCATGGCACAGATACTGATCTCACTCTGCCTTCCTAATATAGCGCATGGCTAAGATACTGATCTCATTCTCCTATACTACTATAGTGCATGGCAAAGATACTGATCTCATTTTGCTATACTACTATAGTGCATGGCAAAGATACTGATCTCATTTTGCTATACTACTATAGTGCATGGCAAAGATACTGATCTCATGCTGCCATCCTAATATAGCGTATAACACAGACCCTGATTTCGCACTGCCTTCCTAATGTAGAACATGGCACAGATCCTAATCTCTCACTGTCTTCTTAATATAGCGTAAGCCACAGATCCTGATCTCACTCTGCCTTCCTAATACAGTGCATGGCAAAGACTCTGATCTCATACAGGCTTTCTAATGTAGCATGTGGTACAGATCCTGATCCCGTGCTGCATTCCTTAAATAGAGCATGGCTTAGGTCTCTCGCTGCCTTTCTAATTTAGCACATGGCACTGATCCTGATCTCGCCCTGCTTTCCTAATATTGTACATGGCACACACCTTGATCTTGCGCTGCCTTCCTAATATAGTGCAAGGCACAGATCCTGATCTTGCTCTGCCTTCCTAATATAGCACATGGCACAGATCCTGACCCTTCACTGCCTTCCTATTATAGTGCATAGCATACAGAGCCCGATCTCATGCTGCTTCCTAATTTAGCACATGACACAGATCTTGATTTAATTATGCCTTTCTAATATAGTGCAAGGCACAAATCCTGATCTCACTCTGCCTTTCTAATATAGCACATGACACGGATTCTGCTCTTGCACTTCCTTCTTAGTATAGTATACAGCAAAAAAATCCTGATCTCGAGCTACCTTTCTAACATAGTGCATGGCACAGATCCAGTACTCTAGATTTCTTCCTAATATAGCATATGGCCCAGATCATGATCTTGTGCTGCATTCCTAATATATCTTAGGGTATAGATCCTGATCTTGCACTGCCTTCCTAATATAGCACATGGCACACATTCTGATCTCAAAGGGCCTTCCTTACATAGTGCATGGCAGAGATTCTAATTTGGAGTTTGATCCACTCCTTTCAAAGCTCTCACCTCGATAGCCCTGGTACATCTTCCTGAGGGTCCTTGAGGGTGGGGTACTGTTATGATGCCGGTTAACTATGATGCAGTTGCCTTTATGCAGTTGCTCAACACGGTTGATTCAATGGCACAGTCTGTCTCGCATAATTTTCTGTAACAACTGGTGTTGAATTTTCGTGTTTCGCATTAGTTTCGTAGCATCTTTCTCGTGTCACTTTTGACTCCTTTTTACCTTTAAATACCTTCAGGGTTGTCTATCTCAATGCCCTAGAATTGAGTTTATCTCATGGGTGTCCTTTATGACTTGGTTGGATTTCTGGCTTGTGACTCATATCTTCCTCAACCATTAATCTGCCTGCTGATTCTACTCTGTTTTTGCCGATTTGGGTTTGACCTTCGGATCTGCCTGACTAAGTTTTTGGACATTGATTCTGCAACATAGCTTTCTGTCTGGTATGCCTCCTAGCTTGTTGAAGTTGCCTTGACCAATTTGGTTATTTTCTGGTATTCAACTTTCTAGTATTAATCTTTGTGCTCAGTCATCTATCTCCTGGGTCCTAACCCTATTGCCCCAAATATATTTCTTTATCACTCCACTTGATGCCAGGATAGCAAGTCTACTGGCCAGGATTGGTTTGATAGAGAATTATCTGAAGGCCTAACAGTGCCTGAGCCTAGGTACCTCTGCCCTGCCTGCATCTATTCCACTACTGATTAAAGTCCCTAGATTTGTGTTTCTGTTCTCAGTTGAAACTAAATGAAAGCATAGCAGTTACGTCATTGCTCAAGGGGCACTACCAAGGGGTATACCCAAAATAACAGTTTACATACCTGTATAGACACAAGGTGATAGCACAAATGGGTCTGTATGCATATATATATATATATATATATATATATATATATATATATACATACATACAGAGAGAAGTGCACTCACAGGAATGAACAACTGGCTCAATACCATTGTTAGCATGTTCTATAGCGATTTACCACCTGGGTGCAACTTTTCAGCCTAGTAATGCTTTTCACAGAGTGGAAGTTTCCTGTAGTATATCAGTCTGATCCAGCCTATTACGGTCAGTCCAGCGCCAAAATACCAGGCAATTCCTCTCTGAACAAGGAACACAGCAACCCCAGACGATCGTTTCGGCCTTCATTGGGCCTCGTCAGTGAGGTGTAGCCATATTCCTCTAAGCACACTGAGCAAGGAGTCCACGTCTGGTTGCCACTTTTACCCATAGGGAGACTAAATACATACAGAGAGAAGTGCACTCACAGGAACAAACAACTGGCTCAATACCATTGTTAGCCTGTTCTATAGCGATTTACCACCTGGTGCAACTTTTTAGCCCAGTAATGCTTTTCACAGAGTGGAAGTTTCCTGTAGTATATCAGTCTGACCCCACCCATTACGGTCAGTCCAGCGCCGAAATACCAGGCAATTCCTTTTACCTTTTTACAGGTAAAAGAGCTGATTACTTTGGGGCAATGCCCCGCAAAAAGCCCTTTTAAGGGCTGGTAAAAGAGCTGGTTACTTTGTAATTTAGTTTAAGGTAGGGAATTTTATTATTTTGGGGGGCTTTTTTATTTTATTAGGGGGCTTAGATTAGGTGTAATTAGATTAAAATTCTTGTAATTTTTTTTATTTTTTGTAATTTAGTGTTTGTTTTTTTGTATTATAGTTTAGTTTATTTAATTGTATTTTAGTTTAGATAATTGTAGTTAATTTATTTAATTAATTTATTGATAGTGTAGTGTTAGGTGTATTTGTAACTTAGGTTAGGATTTATTTTACAGGTAAATTTGTAATTATTTTAACTAGGTAGCTATTAAATAGTTAATAACTATTTCATAGCTATTGTACCTAGTTAAAATAAATACAAAGTTGTCTGTAAATAAATATAAATCCTAAAATAGCTACAATGTAACTATTAGTTATATTGTAGCTATATTAGGGTTTATTTTATAGGTAAGTATTTAGTTTTAAATAGGATTCATTTATTTAATTATAGTAATTTTAGTTCGTTTTATTTAAATTATATTTAACTTAGGGGGGTGTTAGGGTTAGGGTTAGACTTAGGTTTAGGGGTTACTAACTTTATTATATTAGCGGCGAAGTTGGGGGCGGGAGATTAGGGGTTAATAATTGTAGGTAGGTGGCGGCGATGTTAGGGAGGGCAGATTAGGGGTTAATAGCATTTATTATAGTGTTTGCGAGGCGGGAGTGCGGCGGTTTAGGGGTTAATAATTTTTTTTATAGTGGCAGCGATGTCCGGTCGGCAGATTATGGGTTAATAAGTGTAGGTAGGTGACGGCGACGTTGGGGGGGGGGCAGATTAGGGGTTAATAAATATAATGTAGGTGTCGGCGATGTTAGGGACAGCAGATTAGGGGTTCATAGCTATAATGTAGGTTGCGGTGGTGTCCGGAGCGGCAGATTAGGGGTTAATAGTTTAATGCAGGGGTCAGTGATAGCGGGGGTGGCAGATTAGGGGTTAATAAGTGTAAGATTAGATTAGTTCATATTAGGGTGTTAGGTGTAGACTTAGAAAGTGTTTCCCCATAGGAAACAATGGGGCTGCGTTAGGAGCTGAACGCTGCTTTTTTGCAGGTGTTAGGTTTTTTTTCAGCCAGCTCAGCCCCATTGTTTCCTATAGGGAAATCGTGCACAAGCACGTTTTTCCAGTTTACCGCTACCGTAGGCAACGCTGGTATTGAGGGTTGAAGTGGAGCTAAATTTGGCTCAACGCTCACTTTTCTGAGGCTAACGCAGCCATTCAAAAATCTCGTAATACCAGCGTTGTCTTAAGGGTGCACTGGAAAAAAAAGGCTTGTTAGCACCGTAAGTCTTTACCGACAAAACTCCAAATCTAGGCGTATGTTAGTTAAATTTAAAATTTACATTTTTTTTTTTATTTCACTGGTAGGTTTTTATTTATTTTCAGATAGGGATCTTGTAATTTTAATATAAAGTTAGGGGGGTGTTAGGTTTAGGGGTTAATAAATTAATTTTGTTTTTGGCATATGGGGGGCTGGCGGTTTAGGGGTTAATAGGTTTATTTAGTGGAAGTGATGTGGGAGGCCAGAGGTTTAGGGGTTAATAACTTTATTTAAATGCGGCAATGTCGGGGAGAGGCAGAATAGGGGTTACTATCTTTATTATAGTGTGGCCGATGTTGGGGTGCGGGGGAAGAGGGGTTAATAACTTTAGTATAGTGGAGACGATGTCGGGGAGCAGGGGAATAGGGGGATAATACATTTTATTAGCGGCAGATTAGGGGTCAATAACTTTAAAATAGTGATTGCGATGCGGGAGGGCCTCGGTTTAGGGGTTAATAGGTAGTTTATGGGTTTTAGTGTACTTTGTAACACTTTAGTTATGAGTTTTATGTAACAGTTTTGTTGTGTAAAACTCATAACTACTGCTCTCAAATGGTGGTATGGATCTTTTCATTATAGGGTGTAATGTAACACACAGTGACGTGCAGTAATAGGAGGCAGGGGAGGTAGTGCCTCCCCTGTCCAATGAGGGAAAAAACAGATTTAAAATAATATTTATTTAAAAAAAAGTGTTTTTTATTTTATTCATTTTTTGCCACACCCACCTTTGCCCCAAGGGTACCCCCCCACCCCCGATGGCTATTACTATTACCCAGTAGTCTGTGTGCTGTGTGCTACTGCACTTGAGCTGCAAAAGTCAACAGGCATCATCATCCATTGTTGCACAATTAGGAGGCAGTGAGCCGGTCCGCTGCCCTCCATTAATTGTGCAACATGGATCTAACTAAGTGTTGACTGCTCTAAGTGAGCTGCGCCACCCACTGGTGACTCGCCGGGCCCTCATACAAGTTCCAGTGGAAGCGGTTCTCAAAACCGCCTCCATGATGAGCTAGTTCACTTGAAGCGATCATCATTCAGCAGCACTGCGGGGAGGCGTGCCTGCCTGCTGGGCTGCTGAATGACAAGTGTGGGTCATGTGACCGTTTGTGATGTCGCGCGCGCCGAGACAGACTGGAGGGAAGACTCAGTAGAGTGTGGAGGGAGTTGCAGAGGTGCTGAGCATTAGTCTGCGTGCCCGACCATGCTGCCTAGTGCCTACCTAGTTGTGGCTGTCTGGAGGAGGTCTGTCCTGCCCTGGAGGACAGGACTGACTGCTGCCTGGAGGGGACTGAAGGACTCAGGGTCTTGGAGGGACAGGAGGAGGAGGACGGTGGTGGACAGAGAGGAGCAGAGCCCCAGTGCCACGTGGGTGGACCCGGTCCCGCGGTGGAGTGAGTGACAGTCGTCATCTGAAGTCACTGTGACAGAGTCAGTGACAGTGTGACACCGGATTCTTTCTCAGGTAAGGAGTGGAGAGGACCACCAGACCACTTAGGTTAAAAATGTTGTCGATGTTCATAATGTGGGTGGTAGACATTTTTTTTTAATATGAATATACAACACATCTTCAAATTCTCACTAGTACCATTTTAAATTATTTTTGAATTCCATTAAATATAACGCAGTAAGTTAAAAAAATATTTTGTAGTTGACAACTTACAGCTTGCTATTTTATTTGGTAGATAAAATGAAATGAATTAAAAACAAACATAAATTAATTAACACATCAACAGAAGATAATGAGGGTTATATATATACATAACCCTCATTATCTTCTCTTGATGTGTTAATTAATTTATGTTTGTTTTTCATTCATTTTATCTAGTAAATAAAATAGCTGAACAAAATATTTTACTTACTGCATTTATATAATGGAATTCAAAAATAATTTAAAATGGTACTAGTGAGATAAAATAAGGTACAAAAATCCTTCATTGAAAACATACTTGATTGGTTGTCCAACTTGTCTAAAAGAGATCACTACAAAAAGCAAGTTAAAATACTATTATTATTATTATTAATAAAAAAAAAACATTAATAAATTTAGCAGCACTGCACACTGATATGAATAAAAAGTTCAGAATAAAGGAAAGAGACACGATTTAGGCCTTGATAAGGAAAATGTATAATCTAGACTTGAACAAGCATCAAATTAAAGTAATAAATATAAACAAATAAAGCAACTAAGAAAAAAGGTGCAAAGATTAGATAAAAGGAAAAATAAGTGATTATGACCATTTTTGTCACAATTGTTAATAAAGTTTTACAATTAAAAAGTGTTGTAAAGTGGATTAAGTTCAAAACAAATTTGTATTGCTCATTTGCTTCTATAAGATGTTGACAGTTGTCCTGGGCGGTTTGAAATATTTAATACAACTTAATGTTTCTGTTAGGGTAGAACTGGTATATGGTTTTTAACACACATGTCATAAATTAAATGTTATTTTACTGAAGAGAAGCTCACTCCATTTTATTTCCCCTTTTATAAAACACATGAGTATGACAAGCATTTAAACTATAATCCATCCATGCCTTGAAGAAAGATTCTGGCTGATTAGTTAAGTTTTCATAAGCTACTGTGAGTTCAGTTGGGCAATGGATTCTGCAATCTGAATCTGCAGTGCTTAAAACAAAAGTGATATTTATATCACTAGTATAGTAGACTTAATATTAACATTTTTTTTGCCACCTGCAAATTTATTACAATTCAGTCAGTGAAAGGAGGACAATGTGATTTAATTTTAAAATAGATGACATCATGTCAGCAGTTATCTGATTCTGCCATAAGAAGATTAAAAGTTTGACTAATAAGTCCTCAAAACAAAATGAACACAATTTGCAATTGTTTGAAGTGTGCAGTGTTTGTTTCTAAGTAAAAAGTACAGCAAAGATAACTAAATTATTTCATAAGATGTGACTGCTGGGCTTGCTTGCAGTTATTTATCTTTTTTTGGCATCCATCATTGCATGGCAATGCCATGGCCACCCAGCAGTGACATCTTATGGAATAATGTAGTTGTCTGCTGTACTTTTTACTTAGAGGCACTGCACACTTCAAACAATTGCAATCATATAATTTTTCATGTCCTTATTAGGGATGTCGTGAACAGTTCGCCGGAGAACAGTTCCCGGCGAACATATGCGATGTTCGATCCGCCCCCTATTCGTCATCATTGCCTAAACTTTGACCCTGTATCTCACAGTCAGCAGGCACATTCCAGCCAATCAGCAACAGACCCTACCTCCCAGACCCTTACACCTCATGGACAGCAGCCATTTTAGATTCATTCGGAAGCTGCTTTGCTAGTGAGAGGAGGGACAGTGTAGCTGCTGCTAATTTAATAGGGAAATCGATAGCTAGGCTAGTGTATTCAGTGTCCACTACAGTCCTGAAGGACTCATCTGATCTCTGCTGTAAGGACAGCACCCCAAAAAGCCCTTTTTAGGGCTACATCAGTCGCTTTTTTTTTCTTTGTAATCTAATAGCAGAGGTAAAAAGTGAAATAGTTAATGTAAAACACACTAAGTTTATTCGGGATAAATCTGACTATGACAACAATAAGGTATACATCTGGAGCAAGAGTCAAAGGTTTCAATATAGGAGGTATCAGAATGCATCTAGAGGTGGCAGACGAGGTAGAGGAAGAAGACAAAGAGGTAGAGGGAACAAGAAAGTGACTTTTTCGGATAGTGAAGCTGACTCAGGTGGAGACAGCACACAATCTGAAAATGAAGAGAGTTTTCCCCAGGAATTAGTTAATATGAATACTAATTACAACAGATCAGGGGGACGTGGTTCAACATCAAGAGGAAGAGGTAATAGGTTTGGATATAATACAGCTAGAGCAACACAGCATACAGTACAAGCTAGTGGTAGACAACATCAGCAGACAAGACCTCAAGCATCATCAAACCACTACCTCTCTTCTACACAGTTAGGTGGTAGCAGTAGACAGAATAGGGATGATGAATTAGCCCAATTTGAGCAGGTTTTTCAGGTGGGCCAACACCAGAGAGAGGGAGGAGGGACAAATATGCTGGTTCCCCAGCAGGGGAGATATCCGCAGCGTCAAACCCGAGCCCCCTCCAAGTATATACCGTCCTAAATTTGTCTAATCATATCATGTCACCTTTTGAGGAAAAGGTATTATCTCTTGGTCTTGGTTTTGTACCTACAGTTAATTTTAATTTGTTCAAAACCATGTTGGATTTGAACAAATTTATTCGCAATATTACATTGCATAAGCACTTTTCAGGTAGAAACCAAGACCAATTAGAAGTCCCAGGTGAAGACCAAGTTCCTGAATTCTCTCAGAATGGGTAGGATTTTATGGAAAGGTGTGATTTGATGGCTCTGGGTGAGTTGGAGAGAGAGGGTATGGTTTTGACTGATGAAACCAACTTGAACAAGACTAAGAGTTATAAAAACCCTTCTACCTTCTACCCTATCCAGAGCAGAGGGAACATTATAGAGACTTTCTACAAGCGAGTAGAAAATGATCTAAGGCACCTTTCAATAAACCAGCCAAATTCTGTTATGAATATGACTAAAAATGAACAAATGGCCCTGAAGTCATTTGAACAAAATGTAAATATTGTAATCAAAAGGGCGGATAAGGGGGGCACAGTGGTCATTATGGACAGGGCTGACTACATTGGGAAAGCCCTAAGACAATTGAATGACACAAACAACTATGAGCACCTGCGTCAGGACCCTATGAATAGATTCCAATATGAGCTTGTGCACCTTTTGGATGAAGCGGTGGAAGATGGACTTAAAGATGTAAATACATCTCAGTATCTTTATATAAGCCATCCAGTGATTCCTTTGTTCCACCACCTACCAAAGGTGCACAAGTCTCTGGACAATATTCAAGGTAGGCCCATAGTTAACGGGATAGGGTAGATGTTGGAACATCTATCAGAATGGTTGGACGGTGTTCTACAACCACTGGTTAGGGCTCTTCCCAGTTATACTAGAGACTCAAAGCAGGTGCTGAATCAGGTTGAGAAACTACAATGGACAGGAGACCTTGGATGGCTCACTGTAGATGTGGTCTCATTATACTCCTCTATTCCCCATGTTTGGGGTTTAAAAGCAATATCTTTTTTCTTGGAAAGTGGGACCACACACAGTGAGCCATTCAGAAATTTTATTTTAAAGGTGACCCAATTTCTTCTGTCCCACAACTATTTTCAATTTGAGGGGGAATTATATCTGCAGAGATGTGGGACCGCTATGGGCGCTAAGTTTGAGACCACATACGCCAACCTATTCATGGGTTGGTGGGAGCGGTCCCATGTCTATGCAGATGGGAACCCCTTCAGACCTGCCATTAAATTGTACCTTCGGTACATTGATGATTTGCTTTTTGTGTGGCAGGGAGATGAAGATCTAGCAAGAAAGTTTGTAGACTATCTTGGGATTAATGACTTGAATTTAAGCTTTACATTTGAGTTTAGTAGAGATCAGGTATACTATCTGGACCTTGAATTGAAGGGATGGCCCTCAGGTAGAGTCACCTCAGAGGTTTATAGAAAACCTATATCGGGCAACAGCCTCCTACATGCGAGGAGTTGCCACCCCAGACATATGCCCCATTCAGTGGCAAAGGGACAATTTGTGCGGCTCAAAAGAAACTGCACTTTAGCCCCTTTTTATGTGAAACATGCAGATAATCTAGAGAATTAATTGAAACAAAGGGGCTATAACAAAAAGGTAATTAGAAGAGCCAGGAATGAAGTTGATTCTTTACCTAGGGAACAATTTTTGCAGGATAAGAGAGTCCAAAATAGGGAATCACGAAACAACAAATTAACTTTTGTGACAGATTTCTCAGCCCAGTATGATGAAATCTGTGGAGTGGTCCGGAAACACTACAAATTGCTAGTAGCAGATGATGCTCTTGCGGAGACAGTTAAAGAGGGATGCAGATTTTCCTATAGGAAGAATTAGACTATAGGTAATTTAGTCTCACCCTCTCAACTCAAACAGCCAGTCTCCCAGAGAGCATCATCATCATCTTGGCTCAGACACAAAGGCACATACAAATGTGGCTATTCACAGTGCAAGGTATGTGAGCATGTTCAGGTGGGAACTTCCTTTTCTTCAGTGGTGACAGGGGAAACCTTTGAGATTTCTTCTTGTTTGAACTGTAGATCAACTTACTGTATTTATTTACTCTGGTGCCCAGCCTGTAATTTGCAATATATAGGTTTGACCACCAGAGATGTCCGTTCAAGAATAAGAGAACATCTATCCACTATTCGGATTGGCAAGAGTACTACACCTTTGGTATCTCATTTTGTACAACATCACCATAAGGATAGTCGATCCCTAAAGTGGACGATTATTGAAAAGGTCTTACCTCAAACAAGATGAGGAGACCGTTTTAAGACACTAGCAAGACAAGAAATGTACTGGATTTTCAGGCTCCAGACCAAAAAACCTCTGGGCCTGAACTCCGAGTATGATTTTATTAACTATTGGACTTAATTGACAATGGTATATGGTTGAACCTATTGTCTTAATCCCTGTCTGAATGTAACCTGTGTGATTAATACATTTGAGGGTAATGAACCTCTTTAAGTCAATCCCTTACCTTAGTTTGAAGTTGGATAATAATTTTAACATTAGTTAATCTATGTTCCTATTATTAGATACGCCCACTTCATCTCAGTATCTATCCTTTTGCTAGATTTCTATTCCCTTGGTTACCTATCCTCTGCATACTGATTGAATAGTATAGGAGTGGTAGAAGAAATAACACACTCTGAAAGATAACTGCTATTTTTGATAATATAGCTGGAACTTCAGCATTAATATATGATTTAGACGGACTAGCAATAGCTAAATGTGCCTTATGGTATGATAAATTTTGAATATCTTTAATGAAGGATGGAACTATATTTATAAAAAACTAGGATTAGGAGATCAATCAGTGGGGAAATATTTCTAGATTTGTTTATGATATTAGTAAATTTAGTAATAGACTCTTTTGCATACAATAATTGGGTTCTGAAAGAAAATATTGTTATGATGCTATTGTTTATTTATTTAAATTAACTTAGTTTTTTTTCTAATATAACATATTGAGTTTTAATGTGCATTAGATTTGAGTTAGAGTTAAGATTGAAATAATGCAGACAATAAGTAGTTCTATGTATAAACAAGATTTGTGCTTAGGCGCAATATGTATCTCTATGCTTAGGCAAAACCTCTGTTTCTTTAAATTTCAATCAGTAGCTCTACCAATGAGGGTGGAGCACTGGGTATTAATGGTTGTATACTGTTGGAGTTTTTTATGGACTATGAATACGGCTCTCCTAGCCGAAACGCGTTTTATCCCTTCTCTCTATGTCAAATTTTAACTAAGATAATAAAGATTATATTTTTTTAAATAAGGTGTTCAGCGGAAATCTTTTTCTTTTTTGCGGTATCTAATAGCAGTTGCCTGCCTGCCACTGCCAGCCTGTGTGTCAGGCTCACAGCATATACTGTGCCTACTTGCTCAGTGCCACCACCAGTCATATCTGGTGTAACATTAGTGTAAATTTAAAAAAAACAAAAACTTTTACACCAGTTTGCTAGTGTAATCTAATAGCAGTTGCCTGCCTGCCACTGCCAGCCTGTGTGCCAGGCTCACAGGATATACTGTGCCTACTTGCTCAGTGCCACCACTCATATCTGGTGTAACATTAGTGTAAATTTAAAAAAAAAACCTTTTACATCAGTCCGCTAGTGTAATCTAATTTCAGTTGCCAGGCCAGCCTGCCACTGCCAGCCTGTGTGTCAGACTCACAGCATATACTGTGCCTACTTGCTCAGTGCCACCACTCATATCTGGCGTAACAGTAGTTTAAATTAAAAAAAAAAAAACTTACATAAGTTTGCTAGTGTAATCTAATAGCAGTTGCCTGCCTGCCACTGCCAGCCTGTGTGTCAGCTCACAGCATATACTGTGCCTACTTGCTCAGTGCCACCACTCATATCTGGTGTAACAGTAGTGTAAATTTAAAAAAAAAACTTTTACATCAGTTTGCTAGTGTAATCTAATAGCAGTTGCCTTCCTGCCACTGCCAGCCTGTGTGTCAGGCTCACAGCATATACTGTGCCTTCTTGCTCAGTGCCACCACTCATATCTAGTGTAACATTAGTGTAAATTAAAAAAAAAAAACTTTTACATCAGTCTGCTAGTGTAATCTAATTTCAGTTACCAGGCTAGCCTGCCACTGCCAGCCTGTGTGTCAGGCTCACAGCATATACTGTGCCTACTTGCTCAGTGCCACCACCAGTCATATCTGGTGTAACAGTAGTGTAAATTAAAAAAAAAAACTTTTACATCAGTTTGCTAGTGTAATCTAATAGCAGTTGCCTGCCTGCCACTGCCAGCATGTGTCAGGCTCACAGCATATACTGTGCCTTCTTGCTCAGTGCCACCACTCATATCTGGTGTAACATTAGTGTAAATTTAAAAAAAAAAAACTTTTACATCAGTCTGATAGTGTAATCTAATTTCAGTTGCCAGGCCAGCCTGCCACTGCCAGTCTGTGTGTCAGGCTCACAGCATATACTGTGTCTTCTTGCTCAGTGCCACCACCAGTCATATCTGGTGTAACAGTAGTGTAAATAAAAAAAAAACTTTTACATCAGTTTGCTAGTGTAATCTAATAGCAGTTGCCTGCCTGCCACTGCCAGCCTGTGTGTCAGCTCACAGCATATACTGTGCCTACTTGCTCAGTGCCACCACTCATATCTGGTGTAACATTAGTGTAAATTAAAAAAATTTCAGTTGCCAGGCTAGCCTGCCACTGCCAGCCTGTGTGTCAGGCTCACAGCATATACTGTGCCTACTTGCTCAGTGCCACCACTCATATCTGGCGTAACAGTAGTGTAAATTAAAAAAAAAAAATAACATCAGTTTGCTAGTGTAATCACGGGCTAGGGAGACTGATAGAAAAACCCTACTTTCATACAAACAAAAGACGAATATAGCAAATACAGAGGTAATCAATGTCCCATTCATTACAGAGTACAGTGCAGATCATGGTCTTATGAGAAAGATCTTAAATAAAAATTGGGGTATACTTAAAGCAGACCCTATTATAGGAGACTCTTTACCAACGAAACCACAAATGATCTTTAGAAAATCTAAAAACTTCAAATCTATCCTGGCACCGAGTGCATATCACACGAAAACTATGGTACCCATACAGAAAAATTTACAAGGAGGGAAAATAGTAGGTTTTTTTCCTTGCTATTCATGTAAGGCTTGTAAATACAGTGATAAAAGAAGTACAATAAAAGTTCAGAAATCTGGGGAAGAATTTAGCATTAAAGAGTGTATTAGATGTACCACTAAAGGGGTCATCTATATTTTAAAATGCACTTGTGATCTGATATATTTTGAGGAAACAAAAAGAATGGTAAAAGATAGGATAAGGGAACATCTCCTTTGTATTGAAAAGGGAATGGAAGACACTAATCTGTATAAACATTTTAAATTAGTGCACAATGGTAGAACCTCTGATCTTAAATATTGGGGAATAGCACATTTTAAACAAAATTGGAGGGGTGGGAATATAGAAAAAATCTTAAAACTCAAAGAGGCTGAACTCATATATAAATACGATACCCTATTTCCCGCCGGTCTGAACTCAGAGTTAGATATCTCCCCATTCTTATTAGATTAATCTCTACTAGATCAATTAATTTTATAGATCAATTTTAAATTTTATCCCCTGACGTATACTTGTGTCCCTTTTTTTATATAGATATATTTTTAATATAAATACATTTTCTATTATAAATGTATTTTATCATGATTTTTATTCGTAAACAGCGCAGATTATACACTTTTAAAGTTTTTTAGAATGAAGGTATAGATATAACCTCATCTATTATATAGTTTTTTACATTATGTTATCACATAGCTCATAGGGTCCCATTTATATATTTTTACTTTATCATGAAGGTTTTTTAAAAATTCAATTTATTTTTGTATACTTATTATAATATCACTATCACTGTGCACTTTATAATTAACCACTTTAGAAGATTATATAGAGTTTAGATTCTGTATCTGTTCTAACTCTAGTAATGAAGCTGATATATCATTGCTCTGAACAAATGTAGATTTGCCAATACTACCTTTAATTAATGATACACACCCCTTCTCCTATGACTAATAAAATGTAACCAATAAGAGACTGAGATACACCTTTAAAAAAGGTGCACCTGCTGCAACACCTCATCTTGAGAAAGCCCTGCAGAGGGAGAAACGCGTTGATGTTTGTTGCCAACTTCTGACTTTAAGAAGTATTTCACAGCTACCAGTTGCTGTCACAGATTGATACAGCTTGTCATCTGTGGAACTTTTAAAGAATTTTGCATCCTCCTGGTACCTGCCTGTGTACCAACACTATAAGCCTTATTGAAGGTTATACATGGAACTTTTTGCATCTACTCTAAACAGCCACATTCAGCACAAAACAGCCGTTATCAGTATCCTGCGTGCATCTTAGCACATAAAGAGCGGATACCTTGCCATTGCGAACTAAGAAGCTGAAACCTGAGAGCGACCGGAACAGAAACCAATCGGAGTGCTCAGTCGGGCCAGCGCCCCTATAAGTGACGTCACTTCCGCCACGGCGGTAATTTCATCTTTTGCTTCATCAAGAGCCGCAATTGTTTGGGGGTAAGCCTGCATCATCTGTCCACATATTAACTGTTACCGGGACTGTTTTATCCCATTTCTGGCCATAAGGAGATACATTTTGAAAAAGTCGGTGTATTGGCATAATTTGTTTTATACGGAGACGTCCGTTTTTAGTTTATTTGTTTTTTATTCTGTATTTACATATGTTGTATTAAATATTTTTAGGCAGAGCCTTGCTAAACTACACTCTACTTGTCACTGTTTATTTAAGTTTATTTTGCTTCACCAAGCCTTTTTTCTGATTATTCACAATATGCACAAATAACCTTATCACTAAGCATTTGTCACTATTATAATATTTATCAACATTGATGTTTTAACACATATCTTTTGGAATTTATCACCTGTTTTAAATTGATTCACATTCACCTTTAGCTACAGCGCTCCTGTTTAAACTTAATTTTATCTGTAATCTAATAGCAGTTGCCTGCCTGCCACTGCCAGCCTGTGTGTCAGCTCACAGCATATACTGTGCCTACTTGCTCAGTGCCACCACTCATATCTGGTGTAACAGTAGTGTAAATTTTAAAAAAAAACTTTTACATCAGTTTGTTAGTGTAATTTAATAGCAGTTGCCTGCCTGCCTGCCACTGCCAGCCTGTGTGTCAGGCTCACAGCATATACTGTGCCTACTTGCTCAGTGCCACCACTCCTATCTGGTGTAACA
This sequence comes from Bombina bombina, assembly GCF_027579735.1. Lineage (NCBI taxonomy): Eukaryota > Metazoa > Chordata > Amphibia > Anura > Bombinatoridae > Bombina > Bombina bombina. The sequence goes on along the minus strand of NC_069505.1, from coordinate 609,925,055 downwards.
TTAGTGTAAATTTAAAAAAAAAAATTTACATCAGTCTGCTAGTGTAATCTAATTTCAGTTGCCAGGCTAGCCTGCCACTGCCAGCCTGAGTGTCAGGCTCACAGCATATACTGTGCCTACTTGCTCAGTGCCACCACCAGTCATATCTGGTGTAACAGTAGTGTAAATTTAAAATAAAAAAAAAACTTTTACATCAGTTTGCTAGTGTAATCTAATAGCAGTTGCCTGCCTGCCACTGCCAGCCTGTGTGTCAGGCTCACAGCATATACTGTGCCTACTTGCTCAGTGCCACCACTCATATATGGTGTAACATTAGTGTTACTTTTAAAAAAAACTTTTACGTCAGTCTGCTAGTGTAATCTAATTGCAGTTGCCAGGCCAGCCTGCCACTGCCAGTGTGTGTGTCAGGCTCACAGCGTATACTGTGCCCACTTGCCCAGTGCCACCACTCATATTATCTTGTTTAATAGTAGTGTAAGTGTACATTTAAAAATAAAAAAACTATTTTGACTGTGAAACATAAGTCTGCTTTTTTGTGTCAGGGTCAGAGCATATACTGTGCCCACTTCTCCAGTGCCACCACTCATATTATCTTGTTTTATAGTAGTGTAAGTGTACATTTTAAAAATAAAAAAACTATTTTGACTCTGAAACATCAGTCTGCTTTTTTGTGTCAGACTAAGAGCGTATACTGTGCCCACTTGCCCAGTGCCACCACTCATATTATCTTGTTTAATAGTAGTGTAAGTGTACATTTAAAAATAAAAAAAACTATTTTGACTGTGAAACATAAGTCTGCTTTTTTGTGTCAGGCTCACAGCGTATACTGTGCCCACTTGTCCAGTGCCACCACTCATATTATCTTGTTTTATAGTAGTGTAAGTGTACATTTTAAAAATAAAAAAACTATTTTGACTCTGAAACATCAGTCTGCTTTTTTGTGTCAGGCTCACAGCGTATACTGTGCCAACTTGCCCAGTGCCACCACTCATATTATCTTGTTTAATAGTAGTGTAAGAGTACATTTAAAAATAAAAAAACTATTTTGACTCTGAAACATCAGTCTGCTTTTTTGTGTCAGGCTCACAGCGTATACTGTGCCCACTTGCCCAGTGCCACCACTCATATTATCTTGTTTAATAGTAGTGTAAGTGTACATTTTAAAAATAAAAAAAATATTTTGACTCCGAAACATCAGTCTGCTTTTTTGTGTCAGGCTCAAAGCGTATACTGTGCCCACTTGCCCAGTGCCACCACTCATATTATCTTGTTTAATAGTAGTGTAAGTGTACATTTTAAAAATAAAAAAAACTATTTTGACTGTGAAACATCAGTCTGCCTTTTTGTGTCAGGCTCACAGCATATACTGTGCCCACTTGTCCAGTGCCACCACTCACATTATCTTGTTTAAAAGTAGTGTAAGTGTACATTTAAAAAAAAAATATATATATTTTGACTGTGAAACATAAGTCTGCTTTTTTGTGTCAGGCTCACAGCGTATACTGTGCCCACTTGTCCAGTGCCATCACTCATATTATCTTGTTTAATAGTAGTGTAAGTGTACATTTTAAAAATAAAAAAAACTATTTTGACTGTGAAACATGTCTGCTTTTTTGTGTCAGGCTCACAGCATATACTGTGCCCACTTGACCAGTGCCACCACTCATATTATCTTGTTTAATAGTAGTGTCAGTGTACATTTAAAAAAAAAAAAAAAATTGACTGTGAAACATCAGTCTGGTTTTTTGTGTCAGTCTCACTGCGTATACTGTGCCCACTCACAGTCATCAGACACTCCCTCACAGACCCTCCCAGCTTCTTGGCAGCAGCCATTTTAGACTCATAACGACCTTGCTTTCTTAGTGAGAGGACGTTTTGTGTTGCTGTTGCTGACATTATAGGGAAATAGATAGCTAGGCTAGTGTATTTAGTGTCCACTACAGTCCTGAAGGACTCATCTCATCTCTGCTGCAAGGACAGCACCCCAAAAAGCCCTTTTTAGGGCTATAACTTCAGCCGTTTTTTGTTTTTTTTTCTTAGTATTTTTATTAGCATTTGCCTGGCTTTCAGCCTGTGTGTGAGGCTCACAGCATAAGCTGTGATTAGTGCCACCACTGATATCTGCCTAACAACATTAGTTTAAATATAACCAACAAAAATTTGAAATTATTTTGCTAGTGTAATTTATTTTCATTTTCTATCAGGCCTGTGTCACACAGCATATACTCTGGTTCATTGCTCTGTGCCAGCCACCAGTGGTCATATCTGTTTATAGCATTATTTTAAATTAAAAAAAAACTTTTAAATCATTTTGCTAGTATAATCTAATTTCCATTTTCTATCAGGCCTGTGTCTGTCAGGCTCACACATTTTATACTTCAGTTTTTTGGTTAATTGCTCTGTGCCAGCCACCACTCATATCTGCTTCACCTTATTTTAAATTTAAAAAAAAAAAACTTTTAAATTATTTTGTTAGTGTAATCTAATATCATTTTCTATCAGGCCTGTGTGTTTTGCTGACTTACAGAGCATACTGTGTTTAATTGCTGCCCTCCCTAGTCTATCAGCCACGACTCATATGTGTTTAACCTTTTTTTAAATTCCCCCCAAAAAAACCTTTAAATCATTTTGCTAGTGTAATCTAATTGTATTTTCTATCAGGCCTGTGTGTATCTGACTTACAGAGCCTACTGTTTTTAATTGCTGCCCTTCCAAGGCTATGAGCCACGACTCATATGTGCTTAACCTTTTTCTTTAAATTAAAAAAAAAAACTTTAAATCATTATGCTAGTGTAATCTAATTTTATTTTCTATCAGGCCTGTGTCTAACTGTCTATCTGACTTACAGAGCATACTGTTGTTAATTGCTGCCCTACGTAGCAGCCAGCCAGTGCCACCACTCATATCTGCTTAACATTATTTTAATATTAAAATATAAACTTTTAAATTATTTTGCTAGTGTAATCTAACTTCATTTTCTTTCAGGCCTGTGTTTTTCTCACTTACACAGCATACTGTGTTAAATTGCTGCCCTACCTACCAGCCACGACTCATATCTGCTTTACATTATTTTAAAGTAAAAAAAAAAAATTAAATCATTTTGCTAGTGTAATTTAATTTCTTTTTCCATCAGGCCTGTGTGTTTCTGGCCCACATCATATAGTGTTACACAGTTTATATATATATTTTTCCACCACTTATATCTGGTGTAACAACATTAGTGTAAATTGTACTAAAAATTTTTTTTAACATCAGTCCTCTTCTAGTGTTATTAAATTTTAGTAGCCAGGCTGCCATTAGTGCCAGCCTGTGTGTCAGGCTGCCAGCATATACTGTGCCTACTTCCATCCTCAGTGCCAGTCCACCACTCCTATCTGTTGTAACATAACATTAAATGTTTTAAAATAAACTTTTACATCACTCTTCGAGTGTTATTTAATATTAGTTCACAGGCCAGCCTGCCACCACTAGTGTCAGCCTGTGTGCCAGGCCCACTTGCCAACTAGTTACACCAATCACAGTTGTTGTAACAGTATTGTTAATATTTAAAATTAAAAATTGTTTGATTGTGAATCATCAGTTTGCTTGTGCCATTGAATTGCATTTTCCTCCTGCCTGTCAGCCTGTGTGCCAGGCCCACTTGCCAACTAGTTACACCAATCATAGTTGTTGTAACAGTATTGTTAATATTTAAAATTAAACATTGTTCGATTGTGAATCATCAGTTTGCTCGTGCCATTGAATTGCACTTTCCTCCTGCCTGCCAGACTGTGTGCCAGGCCCAACTAGCCAATTAGTGCCACCAATCATATTTCTTGTAACAGTATTGAAAAAATTGTAAATCATCACTTTTTTTACTGTGAATCTGCAGTCTACTAGTGCCCTTGAATTGCATTTTCCTCCTGCCTGCCAGCCTGTGTGCCAGGCCGACTTGCCAACTAGTTACACCAATCATATTTGTTGTAGCAGTATTGTTAATATTTAAAATTAAAAATTGTTAGATTGTGATTGTGAATCATCAGTTTGCTCGTGCCATTGAATTGCAATTTCCTCCTGCCTGCCAGCCTGTGTGCCAGTCCCAACTAGCCATTTAGTGCCACCAATCATATTTCTTGTAACAGTATTGAAAAAATTATAAATCATCACTTTTTTGACTGTGAATCTGCAGTCTACTAGTGCCCTTGAATTGCATTTTCCTCCTGCCTGCCAGCCTGTGTGCCAGGCCGACTTGCCAACTAGTAGTTACACCAATCATATTTGTTGTCAGAGTATTGTTAATATTTAAAATTAAAAATTGTTAGATTGTGATTGTGAATCATCAGTTTGCTCGTGCCATTGAATTGCACTTTCCTCCTGCCTGTCAGCCTGTGTGCCAGGCCCAACTAGCCAATTAGTGCCACCAATCATATTTCTATTAACAGTATTGAAAAAATTGTAAATCATCACTTTTTTGACTGTGAATCTGCAGTCTACCAGTGCCCTTGAATTGCATTTTCCTCCTGCCTGCCAGCCTGTGTGCCAGGCCGACTTGCCAACTAGTTACACCAATCATATTTGTTGTCACAGTATTATTAATATTTAAAATTAAAAATTGTTAGATTGTGATTGTGAATCATCAGTTTGCTTGTGCCATTGAATTGCACTTTTCTCCTGCCTGCCAGCCTGTGTGCCAGTCTCAACTAGCCAATTAGTGCCACCAATCATATTTCTATTAACAGTATTGAAAAAATTGTAAATCATCACTTTTTTGACTGTGAATCTGCAATCTACTAGTGCCCTTGAATTGCATTTTCCTCCTGCCTGCCAGCCTGTGTGCCAGGCCGACTTGCCAACTAGTTACACCAATCATATTTGTTGTCACAGTATTGTTAATATTTAAAATTAAAAATTGTTAGATTGTGATTGTGAATCATCAGTTTGCTTGTGCCATTGAATTGCACTTTCCTCCTACCTGCCAGCCTGTGTGCCAGGCCGATTTGCCAACTAGTTACACCAATCATATTTGTTGTAATAGTCTTGAAAAAATTGTAAATCATCACTTTTTTGACTGTGAATCTGCAGTCTACCAGTGCCCATGAATTTCATTTTCCTCCTGCCTGTCAGCCTGTGTGCCAGGCTGGCTTGCCAACTAGTAGTTACACCAATCATATTTGTTGTCACAGTATTGTTAATATTTTAAATTAAAAATTGTTACATTGTGATTGTGAATCATCAGTTTGCTTGTGCCATTGAATTGCACTTTCCTCCTGCCTGCCAGCCTGTGTGCCAGGCCCAACTAGCCAATTAGTGCCACCAATCATATTTCTATTAACAGTATTGAAAAAAATTGTAAATCATTTTTTTACTGTGAATCTGCAATCTACCAGTGCCCTTGAATTGCATTTTCCTCCTGCCTGCCAGCCATATTTCTGGTAACAGTATTGAAAAAAAATTAAATCATAACTTTTTGGACTGTGAATCTTCAGTCTCCTAGTGCCATTGAATTGCAGTTGCCTGCCTGCCAGCATGTGTGGTGCCAGGCCCACTTGCCGTTTCCAACTAGTGCCACCAATCATATTTGTTCTAACAGTATTGTCAATTTTTGGTAAAAACAATTTTTGGACTAAGAAGCATGTGTGCCAGACAGGCCCATTTGCCAACTAGTGCCAACAATCATATTTGTTGTCACAGTACTTCTAATATTTAAAAAATAAACATTTTTGATTTTGAAACATCAGCCTTTTTGTTTGTTGTCAGTCTTACAGCGTATACTGTGCCCACTTGCCCAGTTCCACCACTCATAATTTGTGTAATAGTATTGTAAGTGTACATTTAAAAAAAAATGACAGGAAGAGGCAGGCCACCCCGCAGGTTCCGTGGTCGTGGTGCTGTGATTCCTTTAGACCCTACAAATATGCACATTGTTCAGACGCCAGGTGCCAGGGGAGACGCGAAAAGTTCTGAGGAGGACCTAGTTGAATGGCTAACACAGGACACCCAATCTTCTACAGCTTCCGCTCCTAGTCCTCCTAACCTTGACGCACCATCCACCTCCAGCTGTGCTTTGGGCACGTCTCAAGTGACCAGTGCCACTCGCCCGCCTGTCGCCACCACCAACACTAGCATCACAGCAGCTTCACTTGATCTGTCACAGGAGTTATTGACACATCAGTTGGAAGAAATGAGTGATGCGCAACCATCATTGACAGAGGATGTAGATAACAGTGATATGTCTCAGTCAGGCAGCATTACAGACATGGAGGTACGGTGTGATGATGATGATGATTATGATGATGATGTTGTACCCGCTGCTGCTTCCTTTCTTGATGTGTCAGATACAAGTGAAGCGGTTGATGATGATGTGTCGGTGGATGTCACGTGGGTGCCTGCTAGAAGAGAAGAAGAAGAGGGGGAAAATTCAGATGGGGAGACAGAGAGGAGGAGGAGGGGACGAGTTGGAAGCAGGGGGAGGTCGCTGCAAGGAGCTAGTGGCACAGTCAGACAGCATGCATCGGCACCCCCGGACACCCAGTACAGGTCGTTCTCCTTCAGCTTTTTTATACGAGGGTCCCTCAACAGACACAACAGCATGAAAGACCCCATTTGCACAAGGTTGGATGCTGAGCTAATCATGTCCCGTTCCTCGTCCTCACTGATGTCACTGAGGGTTTCTTCTTCCCCCCAGCCACGTACAACACCACGGGTACCAGAGAGGTGACAACAACGAGCACCCTGGGATGCCTGTTGTGCTTGGTCTTCCTCCTCCTCAAAGCCAAATTCCTCCTTTGACTCCTCTTCCTCACAATCCTCTTCCTGCGTTGCTGCAGGTCCAGCAAGCAATGCTGATAAGGCTGTTTCTGGTGGTGATGGACACCACAACTCTTCCTCTTCCTCTTCACGCTCATCTATGGCCTGATCCAGCACTCTTCGCAGGGCACGCTCCAGGAAGAAAACAAATGGTATGATGTCGTTGATGGTGCCTTCGGTGCGACTGACAAGGTTTGTCACCTCCTCAAAAGGACGCATGAGCTTACAGGCATTGCCCATCTGCGTCCAGTAATTTTGGCAAAAAAAAACCCAGCTCCACAGAGGCTGTCCTAGCACCCCAGTCATACAAATACTCATTAATAGCTTTTTCTTGTTGGAGCAGGCGGTCGAACATTAGGAGTGTTGAATTCCACCGTGTCGGGCTGTCGCAAATCAAGCGCCTCACTGGCAGGTTGTTTTGACGCTGGATATCGGACAAGTGCGCCATGGCCATGTAGGAATGCCTGAAATGGCCACACACCTTCCTGGCCTGCTTCAGGGCGTCCTGTAAGCCTTGGTATTTATGCACAAAGCGTTGTACAATCAAATTACACACATGTGCCATTCACGGCACATGTGTCAACTTGCCCAATTTCAATGCCGCCACCAAATTACTTCCATTGTCAGAAACAACCTTGCCAATCTCCAGTTGGTGCGGAGTCAGCCACTGATCCACCTGTGCGTTCAGGGCGGTCAGGAGTGCTGGTGCGGTGTGACTCTCCGCTTTCAGGCACGTCAACCCCAAGACGGCGTGACACTGCCGTATCCGGGATGTTGAATAGTACCTGGGGAGCTGGGGGGGTGCCGTTGATGTGGACCAAGACGCAGAAGCAGAAGAGGACTCAGCTGAGGAAGAGGTTATGGAAGAGGATTGAGTAGGAGGAGTAGAGGAGGTAGCAGCAGGCCTGCCTGCAAGTCGTGGTGGTGTCACCAACTCCTCTTCTGAGCCACGCATTCCATGCTTGTCAGACATCAGCAGGTTTACCCAATGCGCAGTGTAGGTGATATACTTGCCCTGACCATGCTTTGCAGACCAACTATCAGTGGTCATATGGACCCTTGCCCCAACGCTGTGTGCCAGACATGCCATCACTTCCTTTCGCACAATAGAGTACAGGTTTTGGACCGCCTTTTGTGAAAAGAGATTTCGGCCAGGTAGCTTCCACTGCGGTGTCCAAATAGATACAATTTTTTTGAAAGCATCAGACTCCACCAGCTTGTATGGTAAAAGCTGGTGGGCTAAGAGTTCAGACAAGCCAGCTGTCAGACGCCGGGCAAGGGGGTGACTTTGAGAAATTGGCTTCTTACACTCAAACATGTCCTTGACAGACACCTGACTGTGGGCAGATGAGCAGGAACTGCTATGGAAGAGAGACTGAGTGGCGGATGGTTGAGAGGGGGCAAGGAGTACAGGAGAAGGAGAAGATGCTGGACCAGGAGGAGGATGGCGGCTTTGAGTTTGTGTGCTGCTTCTACTCATGTGTTCATCCCATCGGCGTTTGTGATGTGAGATCATGTGCCTTCACAAAGCAGTTGTACCTAGGTGGGTGTTGGACTTTCCACGACTCTTTTGGCACAGGTTGCAAATGGCATCGCTGCTGTCAGAGGCAGACACACACAAAAAATTACGGCATTCTGGTTGTGGCAACAGCATGCGTTGATTGGCGTGCTGTCTGGCTGACCCCGGTTGCCGATGCATGCTGTCTGACTGTGCCACTATCTCCTTGCGACGACCTCCCCCTGCTTCCAACTCATCTCCTCCTCCTCTCTCCTCCTCCTCTCTGTCTCCCCATCTGAACTTTCCCCTCCATCTTCTTCTCTTCTAGCGGGCACCCACGTGACATCCACAGACGCATCATCATCAACCGCTTCACTTGTATCTGACAAATCAACAAAGGAAGCAGCAGCGGGTACAACATCATCATCATCATCACACCGTATGTCCATGTCTGTAATGCTGCCTGACTGAGACATATCACTGTTATCTACATCCTCTGTCAAGGATGGTTGCGCATCACTCATTTCTTCCAACTGATGTGTCAATAACTCCTCTGACAGATCAAGTGAAGTGGCTGTGGTGTTAGTGTTGGTGGTGGCGGCAGGCGAGGTGAGTGGCACTGGTCACTTGAGAGGTGCCCGAAGCTAAGCTGGAGGTGGATGGTGCATCAAGGTTCCGAGCGGAAGCTGTAGAAGATTGGGTGTCCTGTGTTAGCCAGTCAACTAGGTCCTCCTCAGAACTTTTCACGTTCATGGTACGTGGCCTCTGAACACTGGGCATTATTGTAGGGTCAAAGGGAATCACAGCACCACGACCACGACGGCACCTGCGGGGTGGCCTGCCTCTGCCTGTCATTTTTTTTTAAAATGTAGACTTAAACTACTATTAAACAAAATATAAGTGGTGCCACTGGGCAAGTGGGCACAGTATACGCTGTGAGCCTGACACAAAAAAGCAGACTTGTTTCACAATCCAAAAAGTTTATTTTTTCTAAATGTACACTTACACTAATATTAAACAAGATATGAGTGGTGGCACTGGGAGAGTGGGCACAGTATACGCTGTGAGCCTGACACAAAAAAGCAGACTGATGTTTCACAGTCAAAAAATTTTTTTTTTTAAATATTTACACTACTGTTACAACAAATTCGAGTGGTGCTACTAACTTGGCAAGTGGGCCTGGCACACACGCTGGGAGGCAGGCAACTGCAATAAGATTACACTAGCAGACTGATGTTTCACAGTCAAAAAAGTTTTTTTTTTAAATATTTACACTACTGTTACAACAAATATGAGTGGTGCCACTAACTTGGCAAGTCGGCCTGGCACACACGCTGGCAGGCAACTTCAATTAGATTACACTAGCTGACTGATGTTTCACAGTCAAAAAAGTTTTTTTTTAAATATTTACACTACTGTTATAACAAATATGATTGGTGGCACTAGTTGGCAAGTGGTCCTGGCACACACGCTGGCAGGCAGGCAACTGCAATTAGATTACACTAGCTGACTGATGTTTCACACTCAAAAAAAAATTTTAAAAAATATTTACACTACTGTTACAACAAATATGAGTGGTGCCACTAACTTGGCAAGTGGGCCTTGCACACACACTGGCAGGCAGGCAACTGCAATTAGATTACACTAGCAGACTGATGTTTCACAGTCAAAAAAAATTTAAAAAAAATTTAAAAAAAATATTTACACTACTGTTATAACAAATATGATTGGTGGCACTAGTTGGCAAGTGGGCCTGGCACACGCGCTGGCAGGCAGGCAACTGCAATTAGATTACACTAGCTGACTGATGTTTCACAGTCAAAAAAGTTTTTTTTTAAATATTTACACTACTGTTACAACAAATATGAGTGGTGCCACAAACTTGGCAAGTGGGCCTGGCACACACGCTGGCAGGCAACTTCAATTAGATTACACTAGCTGACTGATGTTTCACAGTCAAAAAAGTTTTTTCTAAAATATTTACACTACTGTTATAACAAATATGATTGGTGGCACTAACTTGGCAAGTCGGCCTGGCACACACGCTGGCAGGCAACTTCAATTAGATTACACTAGCTGACTGATGTTTCACAGTCAAAAAAGTTTTTTTTTAAAATATTTACACTACTTTTATAACAAATATGATTGGTGGCACTAGTTGGCAAGTGGGCCTGGCACACACGCTGGCAGGCAGGCAGGCAACTGCAGTTAAATAACACTAGAAGACTGATGTAAAAGTTTTTTTAAAAAAAATTTACACTAATGTTACAGCAGATATGAGTGGTGGCACTGAGGAAGTAGGCACAGTATATGCTGTGAGTCTGAAACACAGGCTGGCAGTGGCAGGCTGGCCTGACAACTAAAATTAAATAACACTAGCAGACTGATGTAAAAGTTTTTTTTTAAAAATTACACTAATGTTACAACAGATATGAGTGGTGGCACTGATGAAGTAGGCACAGTATATGCTGTGAGCCTTACACACAGACTGGCACTAGTGGCAGGCTGGCCTGGCAACTAAAATTAAATAACACTAGCAGACTGATGTAAAAGTTTTTTTTTTAAATTTACACTAATGTTACAACAGATATGAGTGGTGGCACTGAGGAAGTAGGCACAGTATATGCTGTGAGCCTGACACACAGGCTGGCAGTGGCACGCTGACCTGGCAACTAAAATTAAATAACACTAGCAGACTAATGTAAAAGTTTTTTTTTTTTTAAATTACACTAATGTTACAACAGATATGAGTGGTGGCACTGAGGAAGTAGGCCCAGTATATGCTGTGAGCCTGACACACAGGCTGGCACTAGTGGCAGGCTGGCCTGGCAACTAATATTAAATAACACTAGCAGACTGATGTAAAAGTTTTTTTTATTTTAAATGTACACTAATTTTACACCAGATATGAGTGGTGGCACTGAGGCTGGCAGTGACAGGCTGGCCTGGCAACTGAAATTAGATTACACTAGCAGACTGATGTAAAAGTTTTTTTTTAAAAAAAAATTACACTAATGTTATACCAGATATGAGTGGTGGCACTGAGCAATTAGACACAGTATATGCTGTGAAACTGACACACAGGCCTGCTGGCAACTGAAATTAGATTACACTAGCAGACTGATGTAAAAGTTTTTTTTTTATATTTAAACTAATGTTACACCAGATATGAGTGGTGGCAGTGAGCAAGTAGGCATAGTACATGCTGTGAGCCTGACACACAGGCTGACAGGCAGGCAAATGCAATTAGATTACAAAAAAAAAATGACTTAAGTTCTAGCCCTAAAAAGGGCTTTTTGGGGTGCTGTCCTTACAGCAGAGATCAGATGAGTCCTTCAGGACTGTAGTGGACACTGAATACACTAGCCTAGCTATCAATTTCCCTATAAAATCATAAGCAGCAGCACTATCCCTCTTCTCACTAAGAATGCAGGATCATTATGAATCTAAAATGGCTGCTGCCCAGGAGCTGGGAGGGTCTGGGAGGGAGTGTCTGCTGCTGATTGGCTGAAATGTGTCTGCAGACTGTGAAATACAGGGTCAAATTTACTCAATGATGATGAATAGGGGGCGGATCGAACATCACATATGTTCGCCCACTGCGACGAACGCGAACAAGCTAAGATCGCCGGGAACTATTCTCCGGCGAACTGTTTGCGACATCACTAATTACAACCTGCATAATTTAAATAACTGTTTAACAATGTGTAATCTACTGTGTGTTTTTATATGAATATGGGGAATTGCTCAAATGAACATATATATATATTCAGATAACATATTAAATGTATGCCTCAGACTGTATTGAATATATATATATATATATATATATATATAATATATGAGATAAATTCAAATTTGTAGTAGATTAAATAGCAATTGTAATAATCCCATTTATTTTTGAATGATATATAACCTGTTGTTTTTCTGTATTCCAGATGGGGCTGGAAGATGCTAAGTATAGGATTGCCTGCATGGGATGACCTGGGTCATGTCATGTGGTTGTGCACTAGATATTTGTGAAACTTTAAATACATCTCTTAAAGTATAATAGATGTATAAATGCTATAATTTTGGTATAGTTAGCAGTATAAATTACTTTGATATAATATAATGTTAAAAACATATTGTGTTTGATATTAAAATAATCAGAATAAATAATATGACATAATACAGTACATTTGAACATGTAATTCAGTAATATAAAAAAAATATAACATTTTAAGATACACATTTTAAAGAAATATTTTTACTCTCTAGGAATGGTTAAATGAATCTGTTTGTTTGTCATGCTGCCCCCGATGTCCAAAATCCAGTATTACAGTCAAAATGTTTGACTTTTAAAAGATACTTCCCAGATGAACCAATCCATGTTCAGTTTCAAAGGGCCAATCCGAGACAAGCTTCCGTTGTGCGCTTCCAATCTCACCAATGATGGTACTGAACAAAAAAGGGGTGGGGCAATATCACATGATTTAACCCCAAGCATAGAGAGAAAAAAGGTGGCTGCTGGCTAACTTTGGCTAAACTGTGGCTGGTAAACTGTTTTGCTGAAACCCTGGACGAATAACTGCTGCAGTTATTATAAGCAAATAGCTACTTTTTATTCTCCATATGCAACAACACTCCAATTTTGGTATTCTGAGGTGAGATTGGACCTGTTGAGAAATATTGGAAACTGGATATCAATTTGTTTATTTTTGGTAAAGTATATAAAAGGTTGCTAATTACAGGTAAATATTTAAAACTAAATATATGCATAGTCACTGCAGTTAAATTACAACTGATAGACTTAAAGAGCATATTTATATTTTGGATTCATGTTCATAGTCCTAGATAGTTTTAAGCTTGACCTTTGTATGCTAAATATTTAAACAAACATCCATTGTTGCTATAAGTAGCAGACTTAAGGAAAAATCATATTTTAACATTGTACTTCATAGCCCATGTATTGTAAAACTAATAATAAATGCTAAGTGGTTTATCTTTGCAAGTATAGATTTATAACTCAAAATTGGTTTAAATTGTAAGTAACTAAGAATGTATTTCAACTTAGATAAATTAGCAAAGGACAATTGGTTTTTGCATAGATAATAGATACTATTTCTGATGTTTTAAATTGAAATTATATAGGATAAATTGTGGCTAAATAGCTAATTGTATTGCTTGAATGTTAGCAGCTAAATATCTTGGAATCTCATTGTGTTAATTGAATGAAATCCTATTGTGAATAAGGCTAGTTAAAAAGTTACAATTTGGTTTGCCTTGTAAAGAGTATTGCAACAGTTTAAACATTATATAATTTGACTCATATTCTGGTTCTTACAAATATATTTCAGTGTCTCTATAAATTTCAACTAATAAAAAGAATTCAGGAATTTATATAAATTTTATTGTCTTAGTATATGCATTTTATTGGGGGTATATTTTAAAGGATAATTATTAAATACATTGTGTTATAACCCTGCCATATACTGACATGTGTACAGTATAAATGTCTGTTAATACATATATTCACATATAAACACATAAATATATATGTACACATATTTAGACATATATACTGTACCTATATATAAGTGCATTAGAGCCTTTTGTCATTAAGTAGATGAAAATATGATTTATGCAATATTCATGTTTAATAATGTTTTTAAATATGTATTTACTGTAAATATTTTACATTTAAAAATGTGAATATGCGATCGTGTTTTGCGATTGGTGTTATTTTTTTTTCAACTTTTTTGCTTCTCCATTGACTTTTATTGGGAATGCAAAAATGCAATTGAGTTTGCCCGATAGTTAGTGTTAGTTTTTTTTCCGATTTTTCCCTCCATTGATTTCTATGGGGGAATACATGCACATGCACGCAACATTGTAAGTTCAGATTTGTTTGCTTTTTGGGTTACTGCTGGTGCAAAATACTTTTGTTTTTTAACTTATAATACGAACGCAACCCAAATAGCACATAAAAGCTTTACTCTAATGGAGTTTTCATGATCGCAAAAATAAAAAATTCCATGCCACTTGTAATCTAGTCCCAAGAGTGATTAAAGAGTATCTGTAAGTTTTGTACTCAATGGATTTTTCAGTCTCCTTTCAACCTCATTAATTATGTTACTATGCCGTTATCTGTATGATGATTAGTATTATTATTATTATTATTATTATTATTATTATTATTATGTTTAATATATATTCTTCTGCTAAAATATTTTGTTTCAAACCACAAACTTTGGTTATATGAGATGATATTACAGTTAATGGTATAGTTCATAATAAATATGAAGTGCATTATAAGTTTTACCAAACAAATACATTTAAACATAAAGATAAATGAGATCTTACCCATATAATAACACATGATAAAGTTTAAGATTTATTCAATTTTGGTTAAAAAAATATTTCACAGCCTTAAAAACCTCTTTATTTCTCAGGCTATAAACCAGTGGATTTACCATGGGAACCACACCAATGTAAATTATGGAGAGCAGTTTATCTATTTCCAGAGAATTTTCTGACTTAGGCTTCATATTCAAGCTAATAGAAGTTCCGTAAAAGAGTACAACAACTGTGAGATGGGAGGAGCAGCTGGAGAAGGTCTTCAGTCTTCCAGATGATGATCGGATCTTTACGATGGTGGATATGATATAGATATAGGAAACCATTATAAATGTAAATGGTAACAAACCCAATACTGTGCCTTCCAATAGTACAAAGAAATTAATAATAAATGTGATGTCACTACAAGAGAGCCTCAGTAATATTATTACATCACAGAAGAAATTGTTGATGTCTTGTTTATTACAGAAGGTTAAATGAGACACTATCAAAGATAAAGCATATGCATTCAGGAAACCACCAAACCAAGATACGGTGATAAGCAGAGCACACACCGTTTTGCTCATGATTAAAGGATAATGCAGTGGGGTACAGATGGCCACATAGCGGTCATAAGCCATGGAGGTTAGTAGGAAAAATTCTGTATCAACACAGAATACATATAGAAATATCTGTGTAATGCAGCCAGAGAACGTTATGTTGGTGTCATCTGTGATAGTGATGGCCAACAGCTTTGGCAAAGTAGCAGATACGTACATGATGTCTTGCACTGATAAACTGCACAGGAATAAATACATAGGTGTTTGCAGCTGGGAAACCAGAGATACAAGTGTGACAATAGTGACATTTCCAAGTACAGCCAGTAAATATATAAGCAAAACCCCAATGACAACCACAAGTTTTACATTATTAGATATGTTAAATGTGTTTAGATAGAATCCTTTCAATAAAGTGCTGTTTTTTACAGTCTCAAATTTGTTGTTTTCTAGGAGAAGAAAATAAAATATATTTACATCATAGTTAATCTTTGAGCTGTCTGGTGATGTCTCATATAGTTTTTGTAATGTTTGTTGCACATTAAGAAGACACAACTGCTTATACAATTGTTCTATGTATGTTGTATTGGTTACTGTAGATTGAATACAGTTCTTCCCTCTTAAATGCTTTAGTTGCAAGTAGAATAGACTACAGGAAGCCTATGGTTTTATGACTACAGCTTTGAACAGAAGAACATTAACTCAATATCATAATACATTCCTCACGTATTCCAACTGTTTACAAATAAGGGCCAAATTGTGAGTACAGCGCAAATTAAAGCTCCCATTTGAGTGTTAATTGCGCTAGAAGTAAGATTTTTTGCACTTGTTTGGTTGTGCTGGTATTATGAGTTGAAAAAAAACATGTTTTCACTTTCGTTGTAACACAACTAGTGGAAAAATCCAAATTTAGAATATTGCATTTGCTTTCCCCCATAGAAGTCAATAGAAAAAAAAAAAAGTGGAAAATAATCCTAACACCCCACTCTTGCGCAAACACAATCACATATATCACAATTGGCACTAAACCCAACATGAAAATATGAATATTTCACATTCCAATGTACTGCGCATAGAAGAATATGTTCAATTTATTCTTAAATGCATATTTCTCTTTTAAAATTGATTTTCAGTTTAGCCTAAACATTCATGATAGGAAAAGCATCATTTTCAAAAGCAGGGGACTTACTAATTAGCTTAGGTGTGTGTGTATATATATATATATTGGTAATTACTATCTTCAGAACTTAGAACTGATAACCAAGCTCCTGGTAATAACAGTGAGTGTTAACAATGTTTCACCTCATATCAACAATTAGGGGCCTATTTATTATGGTGCGAGAGGACATGATCCGATATTGCGGATCATGTCCGCTGCACATTGATAAATGCCGACAGTATACGCTGTCTGCATTTATCATTGCACCAGCAGTTCTGGTGAACTGCTGGTGGAAGGCCGCCCCCTGTAGATTTGCGGCCAATCAGCCGCTAGCAGCGGGTGTCAATCAACCCGATCATATTCGATCGGGATGATTTCTGTACGCGGCCTCAGAGCAGGGGGACAGGTTATGGAGCAGCAGTCTTTAGACCGCTGCTTCATAACTTGTGTTTCTGGTGAGCCTGAAGGCTCGCCAGAAACACAGGCATCAAGGTCCATACAGAGCTTTATAAATATGCCCCTTAGGCTTGACTTCCTAGGTACATAAAATATCAATTTACTTAAATTACAAAATAAAAGTATTTAAAAATAGGGTAAATATTCTGTCACATAAAGAGAGGACAGTGTTCCAATGGATATTAAAGGAACACTCAAAAGTTTATGGATTAGTTAGGGATACAGAGTGAGTCTGCATAAGTGTCCAAACAAATTGTAAATACAGCACAAATTAAAGCTCCCACTTGAGCGTTAATTGTGATAGAAGTAAGATTTTTAACGCTTATTTGGTTGTGCTGGTATTATGAGTTGAAATATTTTTTTTTTACTTTCGTGGTAACACAACTACTGCAAAAACCCAAAGTTAGAATATTGCATTCCCACATAGAATTTCTGTCAATTGAAAAAAAAAAGTGGAAAATAATCCTAACACCCCACTCTTGCGCAAACACAATCACATATTCTGAATGGCGCTAACCCAACATTAAAATAGTAATATTTCACATTCCAATGTACTGAGCATAGAAGAATATGTTCTATTTATTCTTAAATGCATATTTCTACATATATCCGATGTTATTTCAGTAGTATATACCCTGTATATCTATACCTATATATATATATATATATATATATATATATATATATATATATATATATATATATACATACATACAGTATAGAAACATGATTATATATAGTTATATATATTTATACATGTATATATATTTACATATATATCTATATATATGTATATATGTATATATATATATATATATATAGAGAGAGAGAGAGAGAGAGAGAGAGAGAGAAATATCTTATTATAAATAAATAGAACTTTCTCTGCTACGTGCATAACATTGTCAAATATTTACAGTAAATACATAGTTAAAACTTTTATTAAATATAAATGTAGCATAAATATGCTTTAATATGTTATCATCTAATTAACGGAAAAGGGCTCCAATACACTTACAGTACATATATGTATTTAAATGTATCCATATGTTTCAATGTGTTTATATGTGTATATACTGTATGTCTGTAAAAAACATAGATACAAATATAAATACATACATACACATATATTTTTTTAAATACGCATGTGCACACATATATACACATATATAAATACATATATGTTCAGCTTTAGAAAAGAGACCTCCTATCTTTGAGCCTTATTACATTTTTTGTGCAATATTATTATTGAATAGTTTTTATTAGATGGTGTTATTATAACTGTTAGTTTACTTTGTAATGAAGTTGCGGTAATCATTCTAGTAGTTTAGCCTAAATATTCATGATAAGAAAAGCATCATTTTCAATAGCAGGGGACTTACTAATTAGTTTAGGTGTTTATATATATATATATATATATATATATATATAATGGTAATTACTATCTTCAGAACTTAGAACTGATAACCCAGCTCTTGGTAATAACAGCGTGTGTTACCAATGTTTCACCTCATATCAACAATTAGGGGCTTATTTATTAATGTGCGAGCGAACATGATCCGATATTGTGGGATCATGTCTGCTGCACACCGATAAATGCCGACAGCATATGCTGTCTGCATTTATCATTGCACCAGCAGTTCTGGTGAACTGCTGGTGGAATGCCGCCCCCTGCAGATTTGCGGCCAATCACAGTGGGTGTCAATCAACCCGATCGTATTCGATCGGGTCGATTTCTGTCCGCCGCCTCAGAGCAGGCAGACAGGTTATGGAGCAACAGTCTTCAGACCACTGTTTCATAACTTCTGTTTCCAGCAAGCCTGAAGGCTCCCCGGAAACACGAGCATCAAGCTCCATACGGAGCTTGATAAATATGGCCCTTAGGCTTGACTTCCTGATACATAAAATATCAATTTACTTAAATTACAAAATAAAAATATTAAAAAATTGGGTAAATATTCAGTCACATAAAGAGAAGATAGTGTTCCAATGGATATTAAAGGTCACTCAAACGTTTTAGGGATTACTTAGGGATACAGACGGCTAGATTACGAGTCTTGCGTTAGCGTTAAAAAGCAGCGTTGAGATGTCCCAACGCTGCTTTTTAACACCCGCTGGTATTACGAGTCTGGCGCTCACTTTTCTTCCGTGACTCGAGCTTACCGCAAATCCCCTTACATCAATTGCGTATCCTATCTTTTCAATGGGACTTGCCTAACGCCGGTATTACGAGTCTTGGAAGAAGTGAGCAGTAGACCCTCTCCTGTCAAGACTCCTACCGCATTTAAAAGTCAGTAGTTAAGAGTTTTATGGGCTAACGTCGTAACATAAAACTCTTAACTAAAGTGCTACAAAGTACACTAACACCCATAAACTACCTATTAACCCCTAAACCGAGGACCCCCCCCACATCGCAAACACTTAAATTAAAAGTTTAACCCCTAATCTGCCGACCAGATATCGCCACCACTGTAATAAATATATTAACCCCTAAACCGCCGCACTCCCACCTCGCAAACACTAGTTAAATTTTATTAACCCCTAATCTGCCGTCCCTATTATCGCTGACATCTATCTACATTTATTAACCCCTAATCTGCCGCCCCCAACATCACCGCTACTATATTAAATTTCTTAACCCCTAAGTCTAACCCTAAGTCTAAGCCCCCTAACTTAAATATAATTTAAATAAAACGAAATAAAATTACTACAATTAAATAAATTAATCCTATTTAAAACGAAATACTTACCTATAAAATAAACCCTAAGCTAGCTACAATATAACTAATAGTTACATTGTAGCTAGTTTAGGATTTATTTTTATTTTACAGGCAACTTTGTATTTATTTTAAATAGGTACAATATTTATTAACTATTTAATAGCTACCTAGTTAAAATAAATACAAATTTACCTATAAAATAAATCCTAACCTAAGTTACAATTACATCTAACACTACACTATAATTAAATTAATTACCTAAACTAACTAAAATTAACTACAATTAAATTAAATAAACTAAAGTACGAAAAAAAAACCCACTAAATTACTGAAAATAAAAAAATAATTACAAAATTTTAAACTAATTACACCTACTCTAATCCCCCTATTAGGGGGATTAGAGTAGGTGTTATTAGTTTAAAATTCTTGTAATTATTTTTTTTATTTTCTGTAATTTAGTGGGGTTTTTTTTTCGTACTTTAGTTTATTTAATTTAATTGTAGTTAATTTTAGTTTAGGTAATTAATTTAATTATAGTGTAGTGTTAGATGTAATTGTAACTTAGGTTAGGATTTATTTTATATGTAAATTTGTATTTATTTTAACTAGGTAGCTATTAAATAGTTAATAAATATTGTACCTATTTAAAATAAATACAAAGTTGCCTGTAAAATAAAAATAAATTCTAAGCTAGCTACAATGTAACTATTAGTTATGTTGTAGCTAATTTAGGGATTATTTCATAGTTAAGTATTTAGTTTTAAATAGGAATAATTTATTTAATTGTAGTTATTTTATTTAGATTTATTTAAATTATATTTAAATTAGGGGGTGTTAGGGTTAAGGTTAGACTTAGGTTTAGGGGTTAATAACTTTATTATAGTGGCGGCGACATTGACAGCGGCAGATTAGGGGTTAATAAGTATAGGAAGGTTGCAGCGACGTTGGGGGGGCAGATTAGGGGTTAATAAATACAGGGTCAGCCTTTGGGCAAGGCGGCGTAGGCGAGCGCCTCAGGTCCCGCAGTTAGGGGAGCCCCGCAACGCTGGTGCAAACCATTTTTTTTTAATGAAATTTAAAAAAATATATATTTGTTGCACTGACATTTATTTTTAAAATAATTTTTTTGCGCGTTTTTTTTTGCGCGTGTTTTGGCATGGCAATGGGCGGCTGACAAGAGGAGGAGGCAGTTAGTACAGCGCGGGAGGAAGTCGTTTCCTTTTCCCGCGCCTGTACGTGACTCGGTGGGCTCTCAGTCAGTCAGTGTGTGTGAGGGCGTGTAACGCTGAGCTGAGCTGCAGAGTCAAGTCACTGTCAACTCAGACTGTCAGAGCCTCAGAGGAGAGACGAGAGCTTTTGGTCCATCCCAGGACTCCCCCAGCACACAGGCCGGTCCGGAAGACAGGTTAGGTGACACTACACTCAGGCACTCACTGGCAATTTGGGGCTATTTATTGGATAAGATCCTGGGGTACTCTGTGATCACCATCATGGGGAAGCTCCGCCATACATACCCCCATACCGCTATATTTGGCAGCTAGTGAATTTGTTTCTGGATATTCAGTAAGTGTGTGTAACCCCTTTTGTGTTTTGTTAGTGATGTTATTATGCTGGGGACTGGGGCTGCTTACTGTTTGGCTTCTGTTTGACAGCTAAGAACCGGTGATCGTTCCATGACTGTCAAACAGCAGCCTAACAAGTCATCAATCGCACATTTTCCTTTTCATCTGACTTCCAAATGCTTTATGTGGAGCGGTGCTCATTTTTTAAAGCTTTTTATGTTTTTATTTTTTTTGGGGGGGGTCATTACTGTTTATTGCATCTGGACTAATTAAAGGAGGCCGTTCAGTTTACATGGTCAGTAACCTGCAAATATAAATTACATTCTAAGTTATGTTAATTGCTAAACTACCAAGCCCACTATTTGACTCCATTAGAATCACAATATACATGATGTCTAGATTCTAAATCAATCAGTTTGAATTGATAAAGTTATAAATTAAACATACAGCTCAGCGCCTTTGCAGCTGTGTGTGTGGGCTGGCTGTGTGTGTGGGCTGGCTGTGTGTGTGTGGGCTGGCTGTGTGTGTGTGGGGGCTGTGTGTGTGGGGGCTGTGTGTGTGTAGGCTTTGTGTGTGTGTGTGGGCTGTGTGTGTGGGGGCTGACTGTGTTTGTGTGGGCTGTGTGTGTGTGTGTGTGTGTGTGGGCTGGCTTTGTTTGTGTGTGTGTGGGCTGGCTGTGTGTGTGTGGGCTGGCTGTGTGTGTGTGGGGGGGGGGGGGGGGGCTGGCTGTGTGTGTGGGCTGGCTGTGTGTGTGTGGGGGGGGCTGGCTGGCTGTGTGTGTGTGTGTGTGTGTGTGGGCTGGCTGGCTGTGTGTGTGTGTGGGGGCTGGCTGGCTGTGTGTGTGTGGGCTGGCTGTGTGTGTGTGTGTGTGTGTGTGTGGGCTGGCTGGCTGTGTGTGTATGTGTGGGCTGGCTGGCTGTGTGTGTGTGGGCTGGCTGTGTGTGTGTGTGTGTGTGGGGGGGGGCTGTGTGTGTGTGGGGGCTGGCTGGCTGTGTGTGTGTGGGGGCTGGCTGGCTGTGTGTGTGTGTGTGTGGGCTGGCTGGCTGTGTGTGTGTGTGTGGGCTGGCTGGCTGTGTGTGTGTGTGGGCTGGATGGCTGTGTGTGTGTGTGTGGTCTGGCTGGCTGTGTGTGTGTGTGTGGGCTGGATGGCTGTGTGTGTGTGTGTGTGTGTGTGTGGGCTGGCTGGCTGTGTGTGTGTGTGTGGGCTGGCTGGCTGTGTGTGTGTGTGGGCTGGCTGGCTGTGTGTGTGTGTGTGTGTGGGGGGGGCTGTGTGTGTGTGGGGGCTGGCTGGCTGTGTGTGTGTGGGGGCTGGCTGGCTGTGTGTGTGTGTGTGGGGGCTGGCTGGCTGTGTGTGTGTGTGTGGGCTGGCTGGCTGTGTGTGTGTGTGGGCTGGATGGCTGTGTGTGTGTGTGTGGTCTGGCTGGCTGTGTGTGTGTGTGTGGGCTGGATGGCTGTGTGTGTGTGTGTGTGTGTGTGTGTGTGGGCTGGCTGGCTGTGTGTGTGTGTGTGGGCTGGCTGGCTGTGTGTGTGTGTGGGCTGGCTGGCTGTGTGTGTGTGTATGTGGGCTGGATGGCTGTGTGTGTGTGTGTGTGTGTGTGTGTGTGGGCTGGCTGGCTGTGTGTGTGTGTGGGTTGGCTGGCTGTGTGTGTGTGGGGGCTGGCTGTGTGTGTGTGGGGGCTGGTTGTTTGTGTGTGTGTGTGTGTGGGCTGGCTGTGTGTGTGTGTGGGCTGTGTGTGTGTGGGTGTGGGCTGGCTGTGTGGGTGTGGGCTGGCTGTGTGGGTATGGGCTGGCTGTGTGGGTGTGGGCTGGCTGTGTGGGTGTGGGCTGGCTGTGTGGGTGTGGGCTGGCTGTGTGGGTGTGGGCTGTGTGTGTGGGTGTGGGATGTGGGTGTGGGCTGGCTGGCTGTGTGTGTGTGTGTGGGCTGGCTGGCTGTGTGTGTGTGGGCTGGCTGTGTGTGTGGGCTGGCTGTGTGTGTACACCTGTGTATGTGTCTTCTGATTGTGTGGATGTATGTGTATTTAAGTATCTCAGTGTGTGTGTATTATATCTGTGTGTTTGTGTGGTACAGTGCATTGCCCCATTTCATCAGAAGTATTTTAAGTATTTTTTGTTCTGGGCTGTCTGTCTGCCTAGGGACCTGTACTTGCTAGGGCTGGCCCTGGCATCTCTGTAATGTTCTTGTTATCATAAGAAAATACATACAAATAAGGCCCAGTTCAACGCAACTGTTCCTAATTGTTAGCATAATTCTTCATTATATACATAAACAGTTGTTCCAATAGTACAAATGGTATATTGCAATATATACAATGTTATAGTGCTCCACATTAGTGGATTTATATGTTTTTTATATATATAACATGTTGTGCATTACTTTAAATGATTTTTCTCCCATTTTTTTCATTTTAAAAGCTGTGGGGGCGGAGACTGTGCGGGGGTTGGGGACGGAGACTGTGTGGGATTGGGGGTGGAGACTGGGCGGGGTTAGGGGCGGAGAGAAAGGGGGCCCCATTTTGTCATCCTGCCTTGGGCCCCGCAATGGCTAGGACTGGCCCTGAATAAATATAATGTAGGGTTCAGTGATGTTGGGGGCAGCAGATTAGGGGTTCATAGGGATAAAGTAGGTGGCGGCGGTTTCCGAAGCGGCAGAGTAGGGGTTAATAATTTTAATGTAGGTGGCGACGATGTCGGGGGCGGCAGATTAGGGGTTAATAAGTATAAGATTAGGGGTTTTTAGACTCGGGTTCATGTTAGGGTGTTAGATGTAGACATAAAATTCCTTTCCGCATAGGAATCAATGGGGCTGCGTTAGGAGCTGAACGCTGCTTATTTGCAGGTGTTAGGCTTTTTATCAGCTGAATCTGCCCCATTGATTCCTATGGGGAAATCGTGCACGAGCACGTTTAGCCAGCTTACCACTACCGTAAGTAACACTGGTATTGAGGTGTGATGTGGAGCAAAATTTTGCTCTACGCTCACCTTTTTGCGGCTAACACCAGGTTTAAAAAAAAACGTAATACCAGCGTTGTCTTAAGGGAGCATTAAAAAAAATGCTCGTTAGCAACGCACCCCTGTTACCGCAAAACTCTTAATCTCGCCGAATATAAGTCTGCATGAGTGTCCAAACACAACTGCAAGTCATACCTCCTATTTTTGCTATTTTAATCTCTAGCTTACATGACTTATATTTCATTGGCAAAACAAGCAGATTTGGTGAAATGTATGTTGGATGAAACATAAATATTACGTGATATTAGAAACATGGAATATCTACATTAATAAAATCTAAATTCATCACTTTCACCTAGAGTTAACATATACAATTTCCTTCTCATACATACATACAACAATAGAGCTAGAACAGATTGCATCTATAACACACTATACAATCCCTGATATCCTGGGATGTCTAACACGGTACTTATGAATCAATGCCCACCTGTTCCCCTGATGCATCTTTGAAAAGTTTGAAAAGAGTAAAAATGTCTCCTTCCATATCTTTGAAAAGAAAGAAAGTTTCATCTCATACTAACTCATGTTATGAAAGATAGATTAGAACAACACTTTTTAGAAACGCATATGCGCACATATAGTTAATTATTCGAAGGCTCATATAGTTGCCTCCAATATACACGTAACAGAAAGTACATAAAGATACAACTGGATCCTACTAGTACAAAGAGAAGACTAGATATATTTTATGGGCCACTTTGACCAAAATATTTGTTAGCTTGGTTTTTAACTACCTTGCAGGTGCTTATTAAACACTTGCTCAATCTGATTTTACTGACCCTTTTTTTTAAAAAAAAGATATGATATATTTTATATTTTTTATTAAATACCGTACATGCTCTTGGAATCTTTCTAGGATCGAGATTTTGTTATTTAGTGCTGGATACAACTGTAACAATTACCTAGGGCCGGATACAATTTGTAACTATCATATAGTTTTTAAACACAGACTGCATTTTATACACTGCTTGTATCATTATAGTTTAACAATTGAGTTGGTGCATTCGATCACTGATTGTTATTGGTCTGACGCCGACCAATCATTGTACTTGGCTGGCTTTTTAAATGTGTTGTACTAATTGTGCCATATACCTTTTCTGATGAAACGGCCAGGAGCTTGTGGCCGAGAAACGCGTTAAAAGCTCATCACAATAAAGTGTTTCTTATTCTTTTATATTAAGCCTTGTATTCTGTGGCTTTCTTATGGTTGCCTGCCAAGCCAATTTTTATTACTAGCAGAGTTTTTTACCGAAATCAGCTCTGTTAGGATCACCTGCTCATTTCCAGTTTGCAGCTTTGATTGTATGCAGAGAGCGGCTGCACGCTGACTTTTGCTGACAGCACAGCTACACAGGATTTGGATTCGAATTACTGAGGAGAGCCCACAGCCGTCCACTAAAGATCTCGGATGCCGTTCGGCACAGCGTACTGACTGCTGTAAAAACGTCAGCCCGCCTATTCGCACCACTTTCAACAAGGGTGCCAATACTCTTGTGAGTATATTTCCTCTTTTCTCTCCACTTCCACTGTGAATTTTACATTCAAGACCTACTTGCACAATGAGGCGCTGTCTTCTTTCTTACTACTTCTAGATTTTGGGTCCTGATCAGATACCGCCAAGACCAGCTGCCGTTTGCTTCTCAAAGATTTCTTTCCTCTGAATATTTCTACTGAGACGAAAAAGACCTTCAGCATTTGACTTTAGGAACACCTTTGTTTCCAGTCTCCAGTGTACAACTTATATCATCACTTCTGGGACTAATTTACGATAAGCCTTTTTCTTTTTTTTTTTTTTTTATCTACATGTTTTAGGTTTTATTCACAGTTGTTCATTCACTATTGTTATTCACCATTGTTGTTTTTTAATTGTTTTATTTGGTCACTTTGCACTAAGGTATATACATAACCCAAAATTGTCATAGAAACAGGGTTGTTTTACATATAAACAATCCACACTGTTATATTTCAGTTATTTCACCGAGTGACACTGTTTAATCATTTTAGAAATAGCACTGCACTACATTATTTGAAGATCAATTTATTTGAGTAAGAGCTAGCAATTTTAGTTTGCCTTTTACCTTCACGCCATTTTTTGGTGTTTTACGTTTATTCACACCATCCTCAGGCGCACGCTATTACCATTTTCTACATTTGGTATTTTTTTCTCCCTAATACCCATAAACTACCTATTAACCCCTAAACCGAGCCCCCCCCCCCCACATTGCAAACACTAAAAAAATATTTTTAACCCCTAATCTGACGAACCGGACATCGCCGCCACTATAAAAAATATATTAACCCCTAAACCGCTGCACTCCCGCATCGCAAACACTAGTTACATTTTATTAACCCCTAATCTGCCGTCCCTAACATCGCCAACACCTACCTACATTTATTAACCCCTAATCTGCCGCCCCCAATGTCGCCGCAACTATATTAAATGTATTAACCCCTAAATCTAAGTCTAACCCTAACCCTAACACCCCCTAACTTAAATATAATTTAAATAAATGTAAATAAAATAACTATCATTAACTAAATTACTCCTATTTAAAACTAAATATGTACCTATAAAATAAACCCTAAGCTAGCTACAATATAACTAATAGTTAACATTGTAGCTAGTTTAGGATTTATTTTTATTTTACAGGCAACTTTGTATTTATTTTAACTAGGTACAATAGTTATTAAATAGTTATTAACTATTTAATAGCTACCTAGTTAAAATAAATAAAAATGTACCTGTAAAATAAATCCTAACCTGTTACAATTATACCTAACACTACACTATAATTAAATTAATTATCTAAACTAAATACAATTAAATACAATTTAAAAAAATTATCTAAAGTACGAAAAAAACCAAAACACTAAATTACAGAAAATAATAAAATAATTACAAGTGTTTTAAACTAATTACACCTAATCTAATCCCCCTAATAAAATAAAAAGCCCCCCAAAATAATAAAAAGCCCTACCCTATACTAAATTACAAATAGCCCTTAAAAGGGCCTTTTGCGGGGCATTGCCCCAAAGTAATCAGCTCTATTACCTGTAAAAAAAAGTACAATACCCCCACCAACATTAAAACCCACCACCCACACACCCAACCCTACTCTAAAACATACCCAATACACCCTTAATAAAACCTTGCATCAGCCAATAGGATTTTTTCTACCTTAACTCCGATTGGCTGATAGAATTCTATCAGCCAATCAGAATTCAAGGCACGCCATCTTGGATGACGTCATTTAAAGGAACCTTCATTCTTCAGTTGGACTTTGTTTGAAGAGGATGCTCCGCAGCGTATGTCTTGAAGATGGAGCCGCTCCGCGCTGGATGGATGAAGACTTCTGCCGTCTGTAGGACCTCTTCTGGCCAGCTTGGATGAAGACTTCTCCCCATCTGGAGGACCACTTCGCCCGGCTTCGTTGAGGACTTCGGCCCGGCTGGGTGAAGACTTCTCAAGGTAGGGTGATCTTCAAGGGGTTAGTGTTAGGTTTTATTAAGGGGGTATTGGGTGGGTTTTAGTGTAGGGTTGGGTGTGTGGGTGGTGGGTTTTAATGTTGGGGGGTATGATACTTTTTTTTACAGGTAATAGAGCTGATTACTTTGGGGCAATGCCCCGCAAAAGGCACTTTTAAGGGCTATTTAATTTAGTATAGGGTAGAGCTTTTTATTATTTTGGGGGGCTTTTTTATTTTATTAGGGGGATTAGATTAGGTGTAATTAGTTTAAAAAAACTTGTAATTATTTTATTATTTTCTGTAATTTAGTGAGTTTTTTTTCGTACTTTAAATATTTTTTTTTAAATTGTATTTAATTGTATTTAGTTTAGGTAATTAATTTAATTAAAGTGTAGTGTTAGGTGTAATTGTAACTTAGGTTAGGATTTATTTTACAGGTAAATTTGAATTTATTTTAACTAGGTAGCTATTAAATAGTTAATAACTATTTAATAACTATTGTACCTAGTTAAAATAAATACAAACTTGCCTGTAAAATAAAAATAAACCCTAAGCTAGATACAATGTATTAGTTATATTGTAGCTATCTTAGGGTTTATTTTATAGGTAAGTATTTAGTTTTAAATAGGAATAATTTAGTTAATGATAATTATTTTACTTAAATTTATTTAAATTATATTTAAGTTAGGGGGGTGTTAGGGTTAGATTTAGGTTTAGGGGTTATTAATTTAATATAGTGGCGGCGACGTTGGGGGCGGCAGATTAGGGGTTAATAAATGTAGGTAGGTTGCGGTGACATTGGGGGCGGCAGAGTAGGGGTTAATAAATAAAATGTAGGTGTCAACGATGTTGGGGGCGGCAGATTAGGGGTTCATAAGTATAATGTAGGTGGCGGCGGTGTCCGGAGTGGCGGATTAGGGGTTAATAAGTGTAAGATTAGGGGTGTTTAGACTCGGGGTTCATGTTAGATTGTTAGGTGTAGACATAACTTTTAATTCCCCATAGGAATCAATGGGGCTGCGTTAAGAGCTTTACGCTGCTTTTTTCAGCCGGCTCTCCCTCATTGATTCCTATGGGGAAATCGTGCACAAGCACGTTTTGCCAGCTCACCGCTACCGTAAGCAGTGCTGGTATTGAGGTGAGATGTGGAGCTAAATTTTGCTCTATGCTCACTTTTTTGTTTGTAAAAACCTGTAATACCAGCGTTGTCTTAGGTGAGCGGTGAGCATAAACTGCTCGTTAGCACCGCACAGCATTACCGACAAAACTCGGAATCTAGGCGTTTGAGAGGGTAATACAAATTGATAAATTGTATATATAAATATATATTGTGTGCTTTTAAGTTCCTGCTAGAAATTGAAGTGCAGAACACTGTTATATAGCACACAGCCATTGGCTGCACACACTAGTGACCTATTTATAATTGTCCCTAATTGGTCACAGCACAGAATGTAACCTAAGTTACAACATGGCTGCTTCCATTGTTTTATAGACACAAGGGGGCATATGTATTAAAGGTCTTGCGGACCTGATCTGACTGTGCAGATCCGGTCCGCAAGACCTCGCTGAATGCGGAGAGCAATACGCTCTCCGCATTGCACCAGCAGCTCACAAGTGCAACGCAACGCCGCCCCCTGCAGACTCGCGGCCAATTGGCTGCCAGCAGGGAGGTGTCAATCAACCCGATCGTACTCGATCGGGTTGATTTTCGGCGATGTCTTTGTAACCGCTGCTTTATAACTGCTGCTTCTGGCGAGTCTGAAGACTCGCAAGAAACACGGGCACACAAGCTCCTAACGGAGCTTGTTAAATGGGCCCCTAAATCTTTACACTTACTTTGTCAATATTTAAACAACTAATTAAACTTTTAATAAATACATCTACATGTTATTCTCAAACTAATCTTTTATTTAAATGCATCATTCTATTCAGCATTTATTTAGAGTTTAATGTCCCTTTAATAAATCACAGGAATTGTATCAACATTATTAAAGGGATAGTCTAGTCAAAATTAAACTTTCATGAATCAGATAGAGCAGGCAATTTAAAGCAACTTTCTAATTTACTCATTTTATCAATTCTTCTTTGTTCTCTTGGTATATTTATTTTAAAAAGCTAGAAAGTAAGCTTATTAGCCAGCCCATTTTTGGTTCAGCACCTGAGTAGCGCTTGCTGATTGGATGGCTACATTTAGACACAAATCAAAAAGCGCTACCCAGGTGCTGAACCAAAAATGGGCCGGCTTCTAAGCTTACATTCCAGCTTTTTAAAATAAAGATACCAAGAGAACAAAGAAACATTGGTAATAGGAGTAAATTAGGAAGTTGCTTATAATTGCCTGCTCTATCTGAATCATAAAACTTTAATTTTGACTAGACTATTCCTTTAAGTTGAACAAACTAAGCAGTATTTGCAAACATAGTGGGTACCTGTGCAATACATGTACATAGTGCATGTTACATATGTCTATGCATAATATATATATATGCTTTGTTGTGCTTTAGTATATTTTGAATTTTAAAAAAAATCAGCTTCATGTCATGTAGTTATAGTACATAGAGTTACTGATGTATTCCAAATACATTAGTAACTTTAATTTCCTTAGCCAAAATAAAGTGTCTTCTCACACATTAGTTACAATATTTTGAAGACATAAATATGTAAGAAAGTCAATTTTAATTTTACCAAATGTTTCAGACAAAAAAAAACATATAAGTCTTATATCTATCTATGCACTCACACATGTAAGTACATAAATCTCTATGAATATTGCATATTCTTATTTCTAAACCCATTGAGGCATATTTAAGAAATATCTTGCGGACCTGATCCGACAGTGTGGATCAGGTCCGCAAGACATTGCTGAATGCGGAGAGCAATACGCTCGCCGTATTCAGCATTGCACCAGCAGCTCACAAGAGCTGCTGGTGCAACGCCGTCCCCTGCAGACTCGCGGCCAATGGGCTACCAGCAGGGGGTGTCAATCAACCCGATCGTACTCGATCGGGTTGAATTGTTGCGATTCCTGTCCGCCTGCTCAGAGCAGGCAGACAGGGTTATGGAGCAGCGGTCTTTGTGACCGCTGCTTCATAACTGCTGTTTCTGGCGAGTCTGAAGACTCGGAGCTTGATAGATAGACCCCATTATCTTATCTGGAAGGGGCATTGCAGCTATAGACAGTGGGTAGCCCTTATTTTGTGTTATTTTACACCAATTCACAATAAGAACTGATACAGCAGTGACAATATACACCTTAAAGTAATTATGTAACTTTATTCTGCACAAAATAAGTCTTTCTAAATTTTAAGGTGCACAATTTTCCCCCATTTTTTACTTTACCATCTTCTTTTGTGAGACATCATTTTTGGCACAAATTAAGCAGACGTTAAATGATAATTTGTGCTGTGTAAACTTGGTGTAAATTATCATTTATAGGTTGCCATTGGTTGCAGATTCTGCAAGCTAATAAAGATACAGGTGAACTTCTCATCAATGGATCTATACTTTATTCATAATCTCATTCTGCTGAACCACTCCCAAATGAGGAGTCCTTCTATATAAAATAATACAACTCACTTTATTCAGTGCTTGAACATTGCTGCACTTTGAGTCTGTTTTTCCTGGCATGCTGTGTTTGCTATTTTCATTTGTACCCTGTATGTCTTTGAATCCTTAACCCCTGACATGGCTATCTGTACTGCACTATTGCCTTGCACTTATCTGCAGTGTTTGCTGATTGGACTAATTACAGTACTGGCATTGACCCCAGACTTGGCTATCTGCACTGTTTGCTGATTGGACTGATTGCTGGCATTGATCCCAGACTTGGCTATCTGGACTGCACTATTGCATTGCCCTCTACTGCAGTGTTTGCTCATTTTACTAATTACTGGAACCGACCCCTGACTTGGCTATCTGTACTGCTCTATTGCCTTGCCCTTATCTGCAGTGTTTGCTGATTAGACTGATTATTGGCATTGCCCCTGGATATTGCTATCTGGACCGCTCTACTGCCTTGCCCTTATCTGCAGTGTTTGCTCATTTGAAGAATGACTGACATTGACCCAGGACTTGGCTATCTGAACTGCACTATTGCCTTGTCCTTACCTGTGTTTGCTGATTGGACAGACTTCTGGTTTGGCCCTGACTTTCTCTGTCTTGCTTCCTGCAAAAAAATAACCCTCTCCAATAATTCTGCACATCGGGTCTCCATACAACCAGAACAAAAGTTATGTTTATCCCTGGCATTATATTTACTAAGTTAGAATCCAAATATCCAGACTGTTAGCTACCCAGCATCTCTGCATGTAAGTTATCTAGCTATACATGAGATGTATCCTCACCTAGTAATTCAGGCCCAGACATACTTGGAAGAGTGATGTGTATTACTGCAGTGATAGGAGATATATAAATGCTCTCTTAGACTTCAGGACAAGCTCCCTAAGGTACCTACAGATTAACACTACTGCTAAAATAAGACATAAACTCTATAGACCCAGCAATAATCTTGGGATTCTTTCCCTACAGTAATGTTATCTCTAGATCTGTAGTTCTGCACTAGGTTAACAATGCAAACAAATAAAGTTTATGTTATGGCAATGGTCTAAATAAATAGCTGTTTGTGTTGTTGCTGAGGGGTTTCTTAGTAAAGCCAAGGTCATGTTCAAAATGTGTTGAGCATTGCTTCACCTATATATTCCACAGAGTGGTTAGGGGTCATCTCTGCCACTGAAGGACCATAAAACACTGTAGAGTAGCATAAAGTAGCACTAAAGAAATACACAATAAAGACAATTCAAAACCTTTTTTTTTTTTAATTTCAAATAAGTAGTAGATTTTTAGTCTGACAAATTTCAATGTTAGCTCCATTTCACTTCCCCCTGCAACATGAGAAAGCCATTAGCCAATCACAAAATGCATATACAGACATACATCTAGATATGTAAATGTACTTTTTTTCCAAAGATCTTTATTGCTTTTTTTTTTTATAAATGACAAACTTGTACAAAAACATATAAATGTGCATTGCAATTACATGCTTGAGGAGATAACAATAGAAGGGATGAAAAAATAATGTTGTTACATATCTACGTAACATCCTATCAAAAGAGTAGTAGCTTTCAATTAAGCAAGAAACAACTATACCTGATGTAGAGTAAGAGAGAGTAGTATTGCTTTTAGGCATGACTAAGACAGATGGGGCGAGATTACATATACGGCACAGGCTTCAGCGCAAGTGCTGAAACTCGCGTCACTCGTAAATTCAACTCGCACATCGGGGTATTACATATACGGTGCCGGCAGTTCAAAAAGTACCGTAAGTTGGATAAACTAGCGATGTCCAGAAATGTGGGGAAATACAAATTTCTGGAGTCGCCAGTGACTTACGGCATTTTAGAAACTGCCTGCGCCTAAGAAAAATAAAATATATATTAAATCTTCTGTAAAAGTTTTACACGCCTCCCAAAAATAAACTCGACACGTTAAAACCCTTATATCCACCATAAAACCCACATCGGAACTAATAAAAGTATTAACCCCGAAAATGACCACCCCCCCCACAACACAATATGCCTAATTAAACTATTAACCCCTATATCCGCTATCAAATCCACATTGCAACTAATAATACAAGTATTAACCCCTATAACCGCCATCAAACCCACATTGCAGCTAATAATTAAATTATTAACCCCTAAATCCACTAACCCCAATAGCAAACTACCTAATGTATTAACCCATAATCCGCCATTAACCCAAATCTCAAATAAATAATTAAATTACTAAATCCTCTAACCTAACACCCCCTAAATTAACCCAAATTACCTTAATTAAAAAATACTAAAGTTACTGACTATTAAAATAAAAACCTAACATTACTTTAAAAATAAAAAAACTAAATTTAAATTAAGCTAATATTACGGAAAATAAAATAATCTAATATTACAGAAAATAATAAACAAATTATCAAAAATAAAAAAAATTAAACCTAATCGCTATGAAAATAAAAAAGACCCCCAAAATAAAAACACCCCTTAATCTAATGCTAACCTACCAATAGCCCTTAAAAGGGCTTTTTGCAGAGCAATGCCCTAAGTTAAACAGCTTTTTTGCCCCCTAACAGTAAAACCACCAAACCCCCCAAAATAAATAAACCTAACACTAGAAAACCTAAACTACCCATTAACCTAAAAAAGGGCATTTGTATGGGCATTGCCCTTAAATGGGCATTCAGCTCTTTTGCTGCCCTTAAAAGGGCATTCAGCTCTTTTAAGAAGTGCCCATCCTTAATCTTAAAAAAACAAACCCCCCCAAATTGTTAAAAAAAACCTAAGTCTAACCCCCAGGTTGGTACTCATGGTTGCTGAAGTTCGGTGGCGAAGGTTCTGTTCCAGGCGGGGAAGTCTTCTTCCAAGTGGCGACCTCTTTAAACAGCCAATAGGATTTCAGTTGCTCTCATCCTATTGACTGATTTGAATTTGAAGAATCAAATCAGCCAATGGGAATTCAAGGGACGCCATCTTTAATTGTGTACCTTGATTTCACTATTCAGTGTACAGTGATCGTACAAATAGGATCCTCCCCCTCCATGGCTCCACGGTCACCTGTCTTCAGTTCCAGGGTCGCCAGTCTTCAGATCCAGAGTCACCGGTCTTCAGTTCCAGGGTCGTCGGTCTTCCAGGGTCATCGGTATTTATCAGCTCTGCGGTCATCAGTCTTCATTTCCTTCCTCCGCTCTGCGCCGGCTTTTTCCTGGAAGAAGAAATAAGAGGTCACCACTTGGAAGAAGACTTCACCTCCTGGAACAGGACCTTCTCCGTCGGACTTTAGCAACCGTGAGTACCAACCTAGGGGTTAGACTTAGGTTTTTTTTTATTTTTGGGGGGTTTATTTTTGTTAGATTAGGGATAGGCACTTCTTAAAAGAGCTGAATGCCCTTTTAAGGGAAGCAAAAGAGCTGAATGCCCTTTAAAGGGCAATGCCCATTAATATGCCATTTTCAAGGCAATGGGTAGTTTAGGTTTTTTAGTGTTAGGTTTATATATTTTGGGGGGTTTGGTGGGTGGTGTTTTTTTTTTTTTTAAATAATATTTTTTTATTGAGGTTTTGTATAATATACATAGAACATAAAACATAAACCGCCTTTTGGAACGAAAGAATGCTACAAATACAATTGAACAACATATTTCAGCGATGGTACAAGTCACAATAGATAGGCAGATGGAACCTCGATTTTATGATAGATTAGTATAAATGTCTGACCTATTGAAATCTTAAGTTTTAGGCCTAACGGCTTGTGGATATAGTAAACAACTGGAGGTCAGATAGATAGCTCTTTATGAGCTGCACAAAGAGAAGGAATGAGTATATGTTATGGGGGGAGGGGATATTCAGAGGGTAAGCACCGCTATCAATATGGGGGGAGGGTTGGAGGGCGAAGCCATAAGAATAAACACATAGATATATATCTACAGTCAGACATCATAAAAAATATATGATTTAGTGGGACCTCTGAAAAAATTTTATCGGAAAATTAGTTATATGAGATACTGTCAATGAAGGCCATACTTCTATTAACATCTTAATGCGACGAGGGGTCCATAAGAGAATGCCTCACCTAGGGTTAGCAATAAATGCATAGGTTAATGGCTGATATGAACGCATAATAAAGTATTAAGGAGAATTCAGAACATATGAGTGTGCTATATAACTAGTGGGCTATATGCTGTAATGATATCTCTAATCATGTACCTTCGTAATAATTAATAAACTTAACTATACCCAGGTGGGGTTTCAAAATTAGTGATACAGAAGGTCATTAATACTATACACGTTCTTACACAGAGTTGTACAACATATTAGGTTAAGGGTAAATTCCAGCAGGATATGCCCAAGATTTCTACCCATATCAGCAGTAATTGCTTACGTATGGAACCTATTGTACTAGTATAACATCAATGCCAGTTAACAAATAATAATGAAAGTATAAGCACAATGTACATACTACCTAAGCGGTCTGTTGAGTTAATAACTATGAATAGCACTATGTTATGTTAGGTATGCAGAGCATGAATGATTGCTGGTAAATAGCAGCTACTACTAGAATACTATATTACACTGCTCCAGCTATAAGCAACACATTCCCAATTTTAGTGTATACATGAGCCTAAGGGAGGAAGCACATATAACCTAAAACTTAAAGCATGATAACCGGTATGGGTAACAATTGGTTAATAACAGCAAAAAGGATCAACAGATGTCTAGTTATGAGTACAGAAAGAATCCATTAACATGTGCATATTAGTATATAGAACAACTTGCAGTATTTGTTGTAGGACAAAGCGACTGTAAAAATATCGTCATCCTCAGCCTGTCACAATGGAAATACAAGATTGTAGCCATACCATAAATGTGGTACGTTACATACATATGGAAGAAAATTGCATCATGTCTATGAACATATATATATCATGAGAAGGAAAGGATTGCGTGCTAAGATTTAAGATATAAAGCGTAACTACTGTAGATTGTGAGCTCCTAACTGCAGGGGAAACCCTGGACCATCCACTCATACCATACTTTTACTTACTTGGGTAATAACATGAAAATGGGCATGGGACATCACACTATAAAGCTATCCTATACACCATAAGACAAGGGTGATAGTCTCTGAAGGGAATACACATGTTAATAAGAAGGAGGTACATGAATTAGAATTGCAAATATCTCATAATATATATGTGGGTAGTAAAAGCCAAAATTTTCCCCTAGAAGGGCATATTTGCATAGACCCTGTAAAGCCAGGATACATGAAAGACTATTAGAGATGCCCATATTACAAGTAGAGATAAACCTATGAGCAAAGAACCATAACTATAGATGTCCTGGTCTATAAACATTACCAACGCAAAGGCAAAAGAGCATGATATGCGGTACAGTGCTATAGTTAATGTAACTCTAGACAGGAGGAGCAATTGGAGATGGAATTATAAATACATCAGGACATGAAGCATTCTTAGAACAAAAACCTTATATATCAAGAGTTTACCAGAGTTTATACAGTCATAACTTTGAAAAAGAGGAATAACTAATTCTAATTGAAAGAGTCAATTAGCCTAGTTTATATATATGGTCCCTATTTTCTGTGTATGTACTGCAAAGTTAATGCGGTCATCTCTTGGTGAATGAGCTTAGAGAGTATTAGGGTTAGTTTTATAGCTAGTATAGTAATAGGAACTATTTGGAAAGTGATCCCTCTGCTAAGATGGCTACAGCATGTGGGAGGTAATAAAACAATACATAATGTTACACTGTGAGGTATAAAGCATATTAAGGTCTCAATGTCCCAGACCACTTATTTACATTCTAGTCCATATATACTAGTTATTAGGAAGAGTAAGACAAATAAAATAAAGCATCTGTCATAAAGTTATTTAAATGAGTTAGTTGTTCACTATAGGATCGTCTCTTTATCTAGCCCACTCCAGAACGGGTTCTTTCCATTTTAAGCTTATCTGGAGGTAGAAACAGGTGGGATAATCGCACAAAGATCAGATGTGAACACTCAGAGCTTGCGGTGTGTGCAATAACTAAACCCTTCTGAGTGTATCATCAAGTCCTAGTCTTTAGCCTATACCTACGGGCAATATATCACATAGATAAGAAATTTCTTTTAGGATATCTTGATGAGCTCTCTCTGTGAACCGTGGCCGGCTCTTGCCAGCATCAGCGCTAGCAGTAGTTGCAGACGGGGTCATGACCAAGATTACCTCCGCATCTGGTATCGGATCAACTAACGGCCTCCTGGGGAGCACTCTTTGAAACTCCGCTGTGTCCCATCTTGCAACTCCTTTGCGGCCCGTGTTGGAGAGAGATGTAGTGAACATTTGTGCAGAGAGCTCGCTGACATACCGGTCGCAGCCCAAGAAATCGTCCATTTCCCCTGTGATAGCCATTGGCGGTAAGTCATCTCTCTCAGGCCATAAGTAGTGATAAGGTGGTGGAGCCTCTACTATTATTACAAATAAGGAACACGTTAGTCTCCATCAGGAGCCTCGATGCTGCATTGAAAGGGAGGGGGAGGGTACCTCCGCAGGTCCTCTCAGTTGCTTTTCACCTTCCATAACTTGAGTAGAGTCCGGGGGCAGGCGTACCTGTATTCTGTTAGGTTGCTCATTGTGGGTGGTGGGTTTTACTGTTAGGGGGGGGACTTAGAATTTTTGTAACTGCAAAATAGCTGTTTAACTTAGGGCAATGCCCTGCAAAAAAAGCCCTTTTAAGGGATGTTGGTAGTTTAGCATTAGATTAGGGGGTGTTTTTATTTTGGGGTTCTTTTTTATTTTCATAGGAATTAGGTTTATTTTTTTTAATTTTTGATCATTTGGTTATTAGTTATTGTGGTTGGCGATTGCTTTTGACAGGCAGATAGATTTTGCGCATGCGTTAGGTGTTATGTGGGCCGCATATGTAATGGGGCCCATGATCTATTAATGTCTCAAGATGTTTCTTGAGTGTGTGTTGGTTTTAGGAGGGGGTGGGGATGGAGTAGGGTGGGCAGGGAGAGAAAAGAAAAAGGGGAGGGTGGGAGAGCTATATTCCCTGTGTCTATTTCTGTTTACTTTATCATAATTGAATAGGGTGGGTTGTTTTATCTATCTGTTAAGCTAAGTGTCCCAGAACTCCCAATATGTTTCCAACCTGTCTTGATATTTATAAAAATGTTTCTCCATCTCCGCCATTTAGTCTATCATTGCAAGGAACTTAGATATGTGTGGAGGATTCGGCTTTTTTCAATCTCAAGCAATAGAGAGTTCGGTAGCTGCTAAAATGTAGATCATCAATCTCCTTGATTTATCGGGGACTGTGTCATGAAAGATGTAGAGCAATACAATTAATATACAGCACAAACACTACAAGATACAAGTGCCCAAAATGAGATCCCTAAAAGCTCAAAGATGATAGATATGAATAGAAGGAGGGAGCGCCTAAAAAAGGCTTAAGTATCCAAAATATGCTAAAATATCAAGGTTAAAAATATATATTTATTACAGACTTAAAAATATATTTATTACAAACTTAACATATTGTAGGGTACCCTATACACAGTTCAAAATAACAGATAAAAACTATTAAAAACAATTGGGACAATTGATTAGAGGTTGGCCAATTCCTCAAGATAAGTATCATTAAATGCGAGAGGAAATAATATAACCAATAGAATTGTGAATTAAAAAAAGTTATATATACGTGCTCAATATATATATATATATATATATATATATATATATATATATATATATATATATATATATATATATATATATATATATATATAATGTTCAAAGTGGATTAAAGTGTCCTTATAGGTGTCCTCTGTAAATGTCCAATGTGTCCAAATGAAGAATCCTAGTGTGGTGAATCGTAATTAAGTTGTATCCAGTGTTCCCAAAAAATAAAAATTAAATTGTCCCAATTGTTTTTTTATAGTTTTAATCTGTTATTTTGAACTGTGTATAGCATACCCTACCATATGTTAAGTTTGTAATAAATATATATTTTTTTTAAGTCTGCAGAGCAAGGCATATGTTGGGGTAATATTGAGTGAGCTAAGTAAGGATATGATCTCCTGCCTTAGGGGTGCAAGCTTCGGGCATCCCCACCAGATATGTAGGTCGATCCTATTTCCTTTCTAGATTTGATGTTAGAGGCAGATATCTCTAAGAACAGAGTTATAACAGATCTGTACAGGAAACCTATTGCAGGTAATGCTATACTGCATGCAGCACGCAATCATCCAAAGCATGTATTTAAAGGGATAGCCAGAGGACAAATGATGAGAGTGAAGCGGAATTGTTCAAACTCAAAAAAATTAAAGATTGCTAAAGATGAATTAAATTCTAGATTTGAGAATAGAGGTTATTCAAGGAGACTCATTCATAAAGTAGAACAAGAAATAAAACAGATAGACAGAAAATAACTGAAAGAAACGAAGATGACAGAATAACATTTGTAACAAAATATTCAAATCAATATTCTGATATTTGTAAAATTGTAAAAACATATCTACCAATAACATATGGGGACAAGAGCTTGCACAAGACTTTGGAAAAATGTTGTAGATTTATCTACACAAAAGCCAAAACACTAGGCAATATTTTGTCACCAAGTATGTTGAAAGACAACACCAGAAGTGTAAGGTCTTGGCTTCATTCAAATGGCACATATAGATGTGGAAACAGAAGATGTAAATCTTGTGATTATATAAATATAACTAAAACCTTTACAGCTCATACAACCAGTGAAACTTTTGATGTCAAAGGTTGCATAAATTGTGCTACAACATATGTAATTTTTTTGATTGTAATGTAACTAGTGCAGAGGTCAATACATTGGCATGACAACAAGTGATTTGAGGACACGCAGAAGAGAACATCTTACGTATATTGAGAGTAATAGACCATGTTCTGCACTTGCCAAACAATGATTGAAAAACAATCAAAATTTAAACAGCTTCTCTTGGAATGCTATAGAGGTATTTGTAAAACCAAAACGTGGAGGAAATAAATTAGAGATGTTATCAAAAGAAGAGATCTATTGGATCTATAAATTATGTACCCAAGTACCTCTAGGGTACAATTCAGAAAATGACATAATCAATTTTTGGCATTAATATAGCTTAAATTTATTATTTATCAACTAATGTTGACTGAAAATTATAAATTATGTAAGGAACTAATTGTTAAATCAAAACTTTTGTTACATCTTAAAATATTGTAATAATAATAGGATACTTTGATATAATTGTATTGAATGGTAATATATATACATATACTTATAGTCCCTATTGTGAAATCTGTTTAATCTCGTATTATTACAAAATGTTATAAAAATACAGGCCAAACAAGTCCATATATTCCATATTGTTCATGATAAAAAGTATAAGCTTGTGATCCGTCTCTATGAAATATTGCTACATTATATAAAAAAAAGAGTTTATTATGCAGTAAATGAATATTCAAATTTATAACAATATTGCAATGTATAAAAGGAAAATAAATGGTTGGATATTTATGTCCAGCAAGTTTAGAGTTAAAGAAGGATGATTTACTAGATCAAATTAGATTGCAGCAGGTGCTTTAAATAGCAGGAGTAAAGGAAAGAGTGTTATAGTCTATGATTACGTCAAACATGGATGTCGAAATGCGTCAGACCTTTTCTACCTAAGCTGTGGTTTTTATAAAACCTATTTTTAAATATGTCAAATAAAATCGAATAATTTTTTATTTCTAAACCGCCTTAACTTTATTTTTTGATACTATTTACTTACGGGATTGAGGTACCCATTTACAAAGGCGGCTTCCTGTGACGTCAGTTATAGGGAGACGTGAAGCACCTATGGAGGTGTTGACGTTTGTTGCTGCTGGTTACAGGGCCGGGTGATAGACCGCTGTTTACTTACCTTCCTGGATGAGGACAGCTTTGTGTCAAGCATTGAAGTACGGAAGAACTGGAGAAATGCTGGAGAGCTAAAGGTCCGTGTATCGATGGAAAGGATCACTCCGGGTAAGAGAGCACGCTCAAAGACACTTTAAGAAGCTGAATAAGTAAAGGTAAGCGGCGGCTACTTATATATACCCGTAAAGAAAGAAAAAGTATATAAATATTCTTTGAAAAGCACTGTACTGCATCTTTAAAGGAAAGACAGAGGAATGATTTCCCTATATTATTGTTTTATGGATAACGTTGGTGGGTTTACAAAGTGGTCTCCCTATCTGATTTTATAGAGCTGATTACCTAAAGAGGGCACGATATTCATATATTTTCTTATGATCCTATTTCCCCACATAGTCGACAGCAATGTGGCGAGGAACTAGGGAACATCTTGACAAGTCTGACAGGAGTTTTGTGCCATTTTAGGAGAATTTTAATATAGGTTTCTAAAACCGAAACACAGTGTAAGGGCTTTTTTGTCCTAATTATGGCTGTTTCGAATTCTTGTTCTGTAAATATTCTTCCCAACTCTTTATTTCACTCTTTTAGTTTATTTACAAGTATTTAATAAACAGATAAGTGATATTTTGTACTTCTAACAGGATCAAACATTGCCAGTATACCCATCATAAAGAATGTGATCACTTTGTTACCTAGAAAAAAAAGCATTTCTTTCATGTAATTGGCAAGAGTCCATGAGCTAGTGACGTATGGGATATACAATCCTACCAGGAGGGGCAAAGTTTCCCAACCCTCAAAATGCCTATAAATACACCCCTCACCACACCCACAATTCAGTTTTACAAACTTTGCCTCCCTATGGAGGTGGTGAAGTAAGTTTGTGCTTGATTTTCTTCAGTGATATGCGCTTCTCAGCATTTTGAAGCCTGATACCTCTCAGAGTACAGTGTTTGTCAGAGGGATATGAAGGGAGTATCACCTATTGATTTGATGGTTTTCCTTGCAGAAAATCTTTTCAAAGGTTCTCTGTTATCAATTGTAGAGATTCATCTCCTACCTCCCTTTTCAGATCGACAATATACTCTCATATTCCATTACCTCTACTGTTACTGTTTCAGTACTGGTTTGGCTATTTGCTATATGTGGATGGGTGTTTTTCGTTAAGTATGTTTTCATTATTTAAGACACCCTCAGCTATGGTTTGGCACTTTATGTATCATTATAAAGTTTTAAATATATGTATTGTACTTATATTTGCCATGAGTCAGGTTTATGTATATTTCCTTTTGCAGACTATCAGTTTCAAAATTGGGAAACATATTTAGGAAGTTATTTTTTCTTATCTGGGGTATAGTCTTTTCCTCAAATTGACTGCTTTTTCATTAAATTTCGCAAGCAAAATTAGGCTCGCGAGGTCGCAAAATGCTGATATTTATTGCGTCATTCTTGACGCGAGAATTTTTTGGTGCAAAGGTACGTCTTCGGTGACGCAAGTTTGTCATTTCCGGTGTCTTAGTTTACACTAGGTTTCCTTGCAAGGTTGCGTCTGTCATGAAGCAAGTTGCGTCACTTCTGAATGTTGTTATTGCTAAAATATTGTAATTTTGCATTGTGCGTCATTCTTGGCGCCAAATAATTTACAGCGAGATTACGAGTTTTGTGTTATGAGGGGTGTGGTGCTAACTTGCACGTTATTGTCACCGCTCACTTACCTATAGCGCTGGTATTACAGGTTTTTATAAACCCGGCGTTATTAGGCAAGAAGTGAGCGTAGAGCAAAATTGTGCTCCATACCGCACTCCAATACCAGCGCTGCTTAAGTCAGCGGTGAGCTGCTTTTAAGTGCTTGTGCACGATTTCCCCATAGACTTTAATGGGGAGAGACGGCTTAAAAAAACCTAACACCTGCAAAAACAGAGCGTAAAGCTCCATAACGCAGCCCCATTAAAGTCTATGGGGAAACAAAATCTACGTTTACACATAACACATAACACCCTAACATAAACCTAACATAAACCTACATTACACTTATTAACCCCTAATCTGCTGTCCCCAACATCGTTGCCTCCTACATTACACTTATTAACCCTTAATCTGCCGCCCCCAACATCGTCGCCACTTACCTATAATTATTAACCCCTAATCTGCCGTCCCTAACATCGTCGCTACTATTCTATAGTTATTAACCCCTAAACCTAACCCTAAGTCTAAACCTAACCCTAACTTAACCCTAACCCTAACAACCACTAATTTTAAAATTATCACAATAACTACAAAGAAATATTACTATTACTAGCTACATTATTCCTATTTAAAACTAAATACTTACCTGTAAAATAAAGCATAAGCTAGCTACAATATAAATAATCGTTATATTGTAGCTATCTTAAGTTTTATTTTTATATTATAGGTAAGTTTGTATTTATTTTAACTAGGTAGATTAGTTATTAAATAGTTATTCACTATTCAGTAACTACCTAGATAAAAAAATAAAAATTTACCTGTAAAATAAAACCTTAACCTGTCCTACAATTAAAACCTAACATTAAATGCATTTA
Organism: Bombina bombina; assembly: GCF_027579735.1. Classification (NCBI taxonomy): domain Eukaryota; kingdom Metazoa; phylum Chordata; class Amphibia; order Anura; family Bombinatoridae; genus Bombina; species Bombina bombina. The sequence continues at coordinate 609,881,513 of NC_069505.1, read as the reverse complement.
AATAAATTACATAAATTAAATACAATTAGCTAAGTTACAAACAAAAACAAACACTAAATTACACAAAATAAAAAAAGATATTATCACAATTTTAAACTAATTACACCTAATCTAAGAGCCCTATCAAAATAAAAAAGCCCCCCCAAAATAATAAACCCCCTAGCCTACAATAAACTACCAATGGCCCTTAAAAGGGCCTTTTGCGGGGCATTGCCCCAAAGATAACAGCTCTTTTACATGGCAAAATACCTTAAACCCCCCCAACAGTAAAACCCACCACCCACACAACCAAACCCCCCAAATAAAAGCCTAACTTAAAAAACCTAAGCTACCCATTGCCCTGAAAAGGGCATTTGGATGGGTATTGCCCTTAAAAGGGCATATAGCTTTTTTGCAGCCCAAACCCTAATCTAAACATAAAACCCACCCAATACACCCTTAAAAAATCCTAACACTAACCCCTGAAGATCCACTTACAGTTCTGAAGACCGGACATCCATCCTCATCCATCCGGCAGAAGTTGTCCTCCAAGCGGGCAGAAGTCGTCCTCAAAGCCGGCAGAAGTAGTTCTCCAAGCAGGCAGAAGTCGTCCTCCAGGCGGGCAGAAGTCAGCCAATACAATGCGGGCAGAAGTTAGCAAATAGAATGTGAACTCAATCCCATTGGCTGATAAGTTCAGCCAATAGAATTGAAGCTCAATCCTATTGGCTGATGGCATCAGCCAATAGGATTTTTTGGAGCTTAATTCTGATTGGCTGATAGAATACTATCAGCCAATTGGAATCCAAGGGACACCATCTTGGATGACATCAATTAAAGGAACCTTAATTCTGTTTTAGACCATCGAAAGAAGAGGATGCTCCGCGCCGGATTTCTTGAAGATGGAGCTGCTCTGCACCGGAAGGATGAAGATAGGAGATGCCGTCTGGATGAAGACTTCTGCCCGCCTGGAGGACGACTTCTGCCCGCTTGGAGGACGACTTCTGCCGGCTTCAAAGACGACTTCTGAGCGCTTGGAGGACAACTTCTGTTGGATGGATGAGGATGGATGTCCAGTCTTTAGAACTGTAAGTGGATCTTCAGGGGTTAGTGTTAGGATTTTTTAAGGGTGTATTGGGTGGGTTTTATTTTTAGATTAGGGTTTGGGCTGCAAAAAAGCTAAATTCCCTTTTAAGGGCAATGCCCATCCAAATGCCCTTTTCAGGACAATGGGTAGCTTAGGTTTTTTTAAGTTAGGCTTTTATTTGGGGGGTTTGGTTGTGTGGGTGGTGGGTTTTACTGTTGGGGGGGGTTGTAATGTATTTTGCCATGTAAAAGGGCCATTGGTAGTTTATTGTAGGCTAGGGGGTTTATTATTATTTTTTTGGGGGGGGCTTTTTTTTATTTTGATAGGGCTCTTAGATTAGGTGTAATTAGTTTAAAATTGTGATAATATCTTTTTTTATTTTGTGTAATTTAGTTTTTTTTTTTTTTTTGCAACTTAGCTAATTGTATTTAATTTATGTAATTTATTTAAATGCATTTAATGTTAGGTTTTAATTGTAGGACAGGTTAGGGTTTTATTTTACAGGTAGATTTGTATTTTTTTATCTAGGTAGTTACTAAATAGTGAATAACTATTTAATAACTAATCTACCTAGTTAAAATAAATACAAACTTACCTGTAAAATAAAAATAAAACATAAGATAGATACAATATAACGATTAGTTATATTGTAGCTAGCTTAGGTTTTATTTTACAGGTAAGTATTTAGATTTAAATAGGAATAATGTAGCTATTACTAGGAATATTTATTTGTAGTTATTTTTATAATTTTAAAGTTAGTGGGTGTTAGGGTTAGGGTTAGACTTAGGGTTAGGTTTAGGGGTTAATAACTTTAGTATAGTAGCGACGATGTTAGGGATGGCAGATTAGGAGTTAATAATAGTAATCTAGGTGGCGGCGATGTTAGGGGCAGCAGATTAGGGGTTAATAATAGAAATGTAGGTGGCGGCGATGTCCGGAGCGGCAGATTAGGGGTTAATAATTTTATTTCAGTGTTTGCAGTGTGGGAGGGCCTCAGTTTAGGGGTTAATAGGTAGTTTATGGGTGTTAGTGTAGTTTGTAAGACTTTAGTTATGAGTTTTATGTTACAGCTTTGTAGCGTAACACTCATAACTACTGACTTTCAATAGCGGTACAGATTTTGTTATTATCAGCTGTACCGTTCACTTTTTGGGCGGTAATGCAAACTCGTAATACCGGCGCTATGGAAGTCCCATAGGAAAAGGACTTTTGAAAAGCAGCGGTAGTTACGTTGCGTTACAGCCAGAAAGGTGTGCAGTACACCTGTAGCTACAAGACTCGTAATACCAGAGGGCGTAAAAAAGCAGCGTTACGAGCCATAACAATGCTTTTTTACTCATAACGTGAAACTCGTAATCTGGGCATTAATTATTTAAACCCCATTTCCTATATGCCTCTTGCCCTTTTTTTATGCTCAGAGGGCTATGCTGTTTGCATTTTTTTCCCATTCCTGAAACTGCCATATAAGGAAATTGATAATTTTGCTTTATATGTTGTTTTTTTTTTCTTATATTTGCAAGATGTCTCAATCTGATCCTGTCTCAGAAACCACTGTTGGAACCCTGCTGCCTGAGAACAATTCTTCCAAAGCTAAGTGTATCTGTTGTAAATTAGCGGAGATTATATCTCCAGCTGTAGTATGTAACAGTTGTCATGATAAGCTTTTGCATGCAGAGAATGTGTCCAACAGTACTAGTACAATCCCTGTTGTTCCTTCAACATCTGATGTACATGATAATCCTGTGAATATTAAAGATTTTATTGCTGATGTGATTCAGAAGGCTTTGTCTGCTATTCGGCCTTCTAATAAACGTAAAAGGTCTTTAAAAACTTCTCAGAAAGTTGATGAAATTTCAAATGACCAACAAACTACTGAATTATCCTCCTCTGATGAGGATCTATCTGTTTCAGAAGATCCTACCTCAAATATTGATACTGACAAATCTACTTACCACTTTAAGATAGAGTATATTCGTAAATTATTAAAAGAAGTGTTGGTTACTTTGGATATTGAGGAATCTAGTCCTCTAGATACTAAAATTAGTAAACGTTTAAATTTCAGTTTACAAACCTCCTGTGGTTACTCCAGAGGTTTTTCCAGTTCCTGATGCTATCTCTGATATGATTTCAAAGGAATGGACTAGCCTTGGTACTTCTTTTATTCCTTCTTCTACGTTTAAGAAGTTGCATCCTTTGCCAGCAGCTAGGTTGGAGCTTTGGGAAAAAAATCCCCAAGGTTGATGGGGCTATTTCTACTCTTGCCAGACGTACTACTATTCCAGTGGAAGATAGTACTTCTTTTAAGGATCCTTTAGATAGGAAACTTGAATCTTATCTAAGGAAAGATTATTTATTTTCTGGCTACATGTTTAGGCCTGCTATTTCTATGGCTGATGTTGCAGCTGCATCAACATTTTGGTTGGAAAGTTTAGTGCAACAGGAAACAGATCCTGATTTGTCTAGCATTGTTCGCTTGCTTCAACATGCTAATCATTTTATCTGTGATGCTATTTTTGATATCATCAAAATTTATGTTAAATCTATGTCTTTAGCTATTTTAGCTAGAAGAGCTTTATGGCTCAAATATTGGAATGCTGACATGGTATCTAAGTTTAGATTACTATCTCTTTCTTTCCAAGGTAGCAATTTATTTGGTTCTCAGTTGGATTCAATTATTTCAACTGTCACTGGGGGGGAAGGGAGTTTTTTTGCCTCAGAATAAAAGATCTAAGGGTAAATCTAAAGCTTCTAATCATTTTCGTTCTCTTCAACAGAATAAGGAACAGAAAGCCAATCCTTCCCCCAAAGAATCTGGTTCCAATTGGAAACCTTCTTCAAGTTGGAATACATCCAAGCCTTTTAAGAAACCAAAGGCAGCCCCCAAGCCTGCATGAAGGTGCGGCCCTCATTCCAGCTCAGCTGGTGGGGGCAGATTGAATTTTTTCCAAAATTCTGTACAAAATCAGTTGATTCTGAGTATTGCCTCTCCAGGGTATTGAATAGGATTCAGAGTAAGACCTCCTGTGAGAAGATTCTTTCTCTCACACGTCCCAGCAAATCCAGTGAAAGCTCAGGCTTTTCTGGAGTGTTTTTCAGTTTTGGAGCTTTCAGGGGTAATTATTCCGGTTCAGTTGTAGGAACAGGGTTTTATTCAAATCTATTCATTGTCGCAAAGAAAGAAAAATAATTCAGGCCAGTTCTGGATCTGAAAATTTTGAATCGTTTTGTAAGAGTGCAAAGTTTCAAAATGGTTACTATAAGGACTATTCTGCCTTTTGTTCAGCAAAGTCATTATATGTCCACGATAGATTTACAGGATGCATATCTTCATATTCCGATTCATCCAGACCACTATCGGTTTCTGAGATTATCTTTTCTAGACAAGCATTACCAATTTGTCGCTCTTCCATTTGGCCTAGCGACAGCTCCAAGAATTTCTTTAAAGGTTCTCGGTGTCCTACTCTCTGTAATCAGATTACAGGGTATTGCGGTGTTTCCTTATTTGGATAATATTTTAGTACTAGCTCAGTCTTTACATTCTGCCGAATCTCACATGAATCAACTAGTGTTGTTTCTTCAAAGACATGGTTGGAGGATCAATTTACCAAAAAGTTCCTTGATTCCTCAGACAAGGGTCACCTTTTTAGGTTTTCAGATAGATTCAGTGTCCATGACTCTGTCTCTAACAGACAGGAGACAAATGGAATTGGTTTTAGCTTGTCAAAACCTTCAGTCTCGATCATTCCCTTCAGTGGCTATGTGCATGGAGGTTTTAAGTCTCATGACTGCAGCATCGGACGCAATCCCCTTTGCTCGTTTTCATATGAGCTTTGTATGCTGAATCAATGGTGCAGGGATTATACAAGGATATCACAGTTAATATCCTTAAATCCCAATGTTTGATTCTCTCTGACTTGATGGTTAGATCACCATCGTATAGTTCAAGGGGCCTCTTTTGTTCGTCCAACCTGGACTGTAATCACAACAGATGCAAGTCTTTCAGGTTGGGGAGCTGTCTGGGGATCTCTGACAGCACAAGGATCTCTGACAGCACAATCGGTTTGGAAACCTCAAGAGGTGAGGTTATCAATCAATATTTTAGAACTCCATGCTATTTTCAGGGCTCTTCAGGTTTGGCCCCTCTTGATGAGAGAACCATTCATTTGTTTTCAGACATATCACAATTGTGGCATATGTCAATCATCAGGGTGGGACTCACAGTCCCCTAGCTATAAAATAAGTATCTTAGATACTTTCTTGGGCGGAATCCAGCAGTTGTCTAATTTCTGCCGTACATATCCCAGGTGTAGACAATTGGGAAGCAGATTATCTCAGCCGTTAGACTTTACATCTGGCGGAGTGGTCTCTCCATTCAGATGTGTTTCTTCAGATTCTTCAGATGTGGGGTTTTCCAGAAATAGATATGATGGCATCCCATCTAAACAAGAAACTTCCCAGGTTTCTGTCCAGGTCCAGGGATACTCATGCAGAGTCAGTGGATGCATTAGCAGTTCCTTGGTTTTACCAACCTGCTTATATCTTCCCGCCTCTAGTCCTTCTTCCAAGAGTGATCTCCAAGATCATCATGGAACAATCGATTGTGTTTCTGGTAGCACCAGCATGGCCTCACAGGTTTTGGTATGTGGATCTTGTTCGGATGTCCAGTTGCCAACCTTGGCCACTTCCTTTAAGACTAGACCTTCTGTTTCAAGGACCGTTTTTCCATCAGGATCTCAAATCATTAAATTTGAAGGTATGGAAATTGAACGCTTAGTGCTTAGTCATAGAGGTTTCTCTGACTCAGTAATTAATACTATGTTACAGACTCATAAATCTGATTCTAGAAAGATTTATTATCAAGTTTGGAAGACTTATATTGCATGGAGTTCTTCTCATAAATTCTTCTGGCATTCTTTTAGAATTCCTAGAATTTTACAGTTTCTTCAGGATGGTTTGGATTAATGTTTGTCTACAAGTTCCTTGAAGGGACAAATCTCTGCTCTTTCTGTTTTATTTCACAGAAAGATTGCTAATCTTCCTGATATTCACTGTTTTGTACAGGCTTTGGTCCGTATCAAGCCTGTCATTAAATCAATCTCTCCTCCTTTGAGTCTTAATTTGGTTTTGAAGCCTTTACAGACTCCTCCTTTTGAGCCTATGGGGCATATGTATCAAGCTCTGAATGGAGCTCGATGCCCCGTGTTTCTGGCGAGCCTACAGGCTCGCCAGAAACAGCAGTTATGAAGCAGCGGTCACAAAGACCGCTGCTCCATAACCTGTCCGCCTGCTCTGAGCAGGTGGACTGACATCGCCGGAAATCAACCCGATCGACTGCGATCGGGTTGATTGACACCCCCTGCTGGCGGCCGATTTGCCGCGAGTCTGCAGGGGGCAGCGTTGCACCAGCAGCTCTTGTGAGCTGCTGGTGCAATGATGAATACGGCGAGCGTATTGCTCGCCGTATTCAGCGAGGTCTGTCGGACCTGATCCGCACTGTCGGATCAGGTCCGACAGACCTTGATAACTTGAGGCCTATGTATTCTATGGATATTAAACTACTTTCTTGGAAAGTGTTGTTCCTTTTGGCTATCTATTCTGTTAGAAGAGTTTCCAAATTATCTGCTCTCTCTTGTGAGTCTCCTTTTCTGATTTTCCATCAGGATAAGGCAGTTTTGCGGACTTCATTTAAATTCCTTCCTAAGGTTGTGAATTCTAACAACATTAATAGGGAAATTGTTGTTCCCTCTTTGTATCCTAATCCTACAAATTCTTTGGAGAGATCCTTACATTCTCTGGCTGTTGTAAGAGCTTTGAAATATTATGTTGAAGTTACTAAAGATTTCAGGAAGACTTCTAGTCTATTTGTTGTCATTTCTGGCTCCAGGAAAGGTCAGAAAGCTTCTGCCATTTCCTTGGCATCTTAGTTAAAGCTTTTGATTCATCAGGCTTATTTGGAGTTGGGTCAGGACCCGCCTCAGAGAATCACAGCTCATTCTACTAGATCAGTCTCCACTTCATGGGCTTTTAAGAATGAAGCTTCAGTTGATCAGATTTGCAAAGCAGCAACTTGGTCTTCTTTGCATACATTTACTAAATTCTACCATTTTTATGTATTTGCCTCTTCGGAAGCCGTTTTTGGTAGAAAAGTTCTTCAGGCAGCTGTTTCAGTTTGATTCATCTGCTTATGTTTTAAGTTTTTTCTTTTTCAATTATGAGAAAAAAGTTATTTTTTGGATGTGGATTTAATATTTTCAGCGAAAAATGGCTGTTTTTATTTTTTTCCCTCCCTCTCTAGTGACTCTTCTGTGGAGTTCCACATCTTGGGCATTACTATCCTATACGTCACCAGCTCATGGACTCTTGCCAATTACATGAAAGAAAACATAATTTGTGTAAGAACTTACCTGATACATTCATTTCTTTTATATTGGCAAGAGTCCATGAAACCCACCCTTTTTATGGTGGTTATGATTTTTTGTATAAAGCACAATTATATTTCCAGTTACTTTATTGATGCTTTTTACTCCTTTTTCTATCACCCCATTACTTGGCTATTCGTTAAACTGAATTGTGGGTGTGGTGATGGGTGTATTTATAGGCATTTTGAAGTTTGGGAAACTTTGCCCTTCCTGGTAGGAATGTATATCCCATACGTCACTAGTTCTTGCCAATATGAAAGAAATGAATTTATCAGGTAAGTTCTTACATAAATTATGTTTTTTTCCATATTCAACAAAAAGTTGAATCGACCCCAAAGTTGATTTAACGCCTAAAAGCATTTTATTTCCCCATTTTTATGTCCCTTTACACATTCTCGATTGACCGTGAATCAGCAAGGGGCAACATTGCACAAGCAGTTCACCAGAACTGCTTGTGCAATGATAAATGCTGACATGATACACTGCATCGTATCATGTCTGTCTGTACTTTAATAAATCGGCCCCCAGTTATCTATATTTTAGATCCATTTACTCTCTAATTGTAATAAGGATTTATGAGCATCTCCTCCTTTAAAAAGAGGTTTGGGAAACTTTGCCCCTCCTGGTAGGATTGTATATCCCATACGTCACCAGCTCATGGACTCTTGCCAATATGAAAGAAATGAATTTATCAGGTAAGTTCTTACATAAATTATGTTTTTTTCCATATTCAACAAAAAGTTGAATCGACCCCAAAGTTGATTTAACACCTAAAAGCATCTTATTTCCCCATTTTTATATCCCTTTACACATTCTCGATTGACCGCAAATCAGCAGGGGGCGACATTGCACAAGCAGTTCACCAGAACTGCTTGTGCAATGATAAATTTATCAATGTGCGGCAGACATGATACAATACATCGTATCATGTCTGTCTGCACTTTAATAAATCGGCCCCCAGTTATCTATATTTTAGATCCATTTACTCTCTAATTGTAATAAGGATTTATAAGTATTCCCTCCTCTGAACGTTTTTTGAATTTTTTCAATCATCACGTAGCTAAAGTGTTTTAGATTACCTAAAATACATTGTGAGAAATGTCTTGGAACAGGCAAATCTTTCTTTCTGTTTTGTTGCCTATTCTCTATTAAGAGGATATGCTCACAAATCCTTTGTCGGATCTGGCCTTTTATCAAGCATAAATGATAATGCTGGGAAAAGAGGCGGGACTAAGGCAACAGGTCACAGCCTGCAACTGGCCGGGTCCACCAGACGTTTGCCCTATATGTCCTATGCTTAGTCTGGGCCTGGTACTCAGCAGTTTTAAACCAGTGTCAGAGCTCTTTACCATAATACGTGAAAAGCTACCATATTAAGTGCAAAAAAAAAAAAAACCCACATCTGTGTAAACATATTAAAAACAATATTAAATTACACTACATTCTATTTTCTCAGGGGGTTGGCTAGAAAATCCAAAATGGGAGGTCTTCCAAAACTGATTGATACAATATACCATTAACATTTATTAAGCTTACATTAAATATTTATTCATGTAACCCCTTTGTTCACTCTGCAAGTGAAATACTCATTTACATAAGTGACATTAACTTATTGTACTTCAAATCAATCCTCAACAATGATTAACCATATTAATTTCATATGCATATTTGCACGATGGGCATCCTTCTATAGTCACTTCAGGACACCAATATGTACAAATACGTTTTTAATTTTAATTTGATATTCGATTTTAAGTCACACTTGCATTGTCATGTACTGGTTTATAAAGGTAAATGCACAATGGTGACTTTTATGGGAACATATTATAATCTGTTTCCATCCGCACCACTATTATCTATCTATCTATCTATCTATCTATCAATCATCTACCTATCTATCTATCTATCTATCTTCCATCTATCATCTATCTATTTCTATCTATACATATCAATATCTATATGTTATCTATCTATCTATCTATCTATCTATCTATCTGTCTGTCTGTCTATCTATCTATCATTAAACTATCATCTATCTATCTCTATTTCTCTCTCTGTCTCTATATATCTATTTATATATCTATCTTCCTCTTTCTATCTATCTTTATCTATCTATCTATCTATCTATCTATCTATCTATCATCTATTTTTATATCTATCTATCTGTCCGTATGTCTGGCTGTCTACCTATCTATCTAATCTATTATCTATCTATCTCTTTATCTTTCTATCTATCTATCTATCTATCTCTTTATCTATCTATCTATTTATCTATCCATCATCTATCTGTCAATCTATCTATCTATTTATCTATCTATCTATTATCTATCAATCTATCTATATATCTATATATCTATCATCTATCCATCTATTATCTCTCTATCTGTCTATCAAATATCTATCTATGTACATTTTTTAAATAGCATTAAATAGCAAAAAAACAAACAAAAAAAAATACATTATGGTATTGATTACAAGGGAGGCACAAACAGTTTTGCGCATGCCTTATTATGTTTTCAATTGTGCTGATATTACAAGTTGAGCAAAATCCTTACCGTGATTTCAAAGCTGTGGTTATCTGATCCCCGAAAAAAAAAGTTGAACAAAACATAAAAAATACCCCCAAAAAAATATTGTACAAAAAAGTTACAAGGTCTCAAAGATAGAAGATCTCGGTGTTAGGAAAAAAAGGCAGGCAAAGGGTTTTAACATTGAGATACATAAATATACATTTCTTAAAATGTAAATGTATGTGTATATATACTGTGTGTATATATCTATATATATATATATATATATGTATTTATTTATATATGTGTTCATATGTATTTATATGTTTACTGTATATATGTCTGTTAATACATATATGCACATATAAACACATAAATATATATGTACACACATATAGACATATACTGTACATATACATAAGTGCATTAGAGCCTTTTGCATTAAGTAGATGAAAATATGATTAATGCAATATTCATGTTTAATAAAGGTTTTAAATATGTATTTACTGTAAATATTTTACATTTGCAAATGTGAATATGCGATCGTTTCGTGTTTATTTTCAACTTTTTTGTCTCTCCATTGACTTTTATTGGGAATGCAAAAATGTGATCGTGTTTGCGCGATAGTTGGTGTTAGTTTTTTTTTTCTCTATTGATTTCTATGGGTCAATACATTCACGTGCATGCAGTATTGTAAGTTGAGATTTTTGTGCTTTTCGGGTTACTGCTTGAGCAAAAAAAGTTTTTTTTTTTAACTTGTAATACAAGCACATAAAAATCTTTACTCTAGTGGAGTAAAGAGTGATTAGAGAATATCTGTAGTTTTTGTACTCAATTGATTTTTCAGTCTCCTTTTAACCTCATTAATTATGTTACTATGCAGCTATCTGTATGAAGAGTATTATTATTATTATTATTATTATTTTTATTATGTTTAATAAATATTCTTCTACTAAATAATACATATGAAGTGCATTATAATTTTTACCAAACAAACTCCTAGATTACGAGTTTTGTGTTAGCCTTAAAAAGCAGCATTGAGAGGTATTACAAGTCTGACAGGTAGAGACTCACCGCTCACTTTTCTTCCGTGACTCGAGGCTACCGCAAATCCCCTTACGTCAATTGCGTATCCTATCTTTTCCATGGGATTTGCCTAATGCTGGTATTACGAGTCTTGGAGAAAGTGAGCGGTAGACCCTCTACCTCCAAGACTCCAGCTGCAAAAAAAGTCAGTAGTTAAGAGTTTTATGGGCTAACGCCAGAACATAAAGCTCTTAATTACTGTGCTATAAAGTACACTAACACCCATAAACTACCTATGAACCCCTAAACCAAGGCCCCCCCACATCGCAAACACTATAATAAATGTATTTAACCCCTAATCTTCCGACCGGACACCGCCGCCACCTACATTATCCCTATGAACCCCTAATCTGCTGTCCCTAACATCGCCGACACCTATATTAAATTTATTAACTCCTAATCTGCCCCCCCCCAACGTCGCCGCCACCTACCAACACTTATTAACCCCTAATCTGCCGACCGGACATCGCCGCCTCTATATTAAATGTATTAACCTCTAAACCGCCTCACTCCCGCCTCGCAAACACTATAATAATAATACATTTTACATTTTATTAACCCCTAATCTGCCTTCCCTAACATCGCCGCCACCTACCTACAATTATTAACCCCAAATCGTCGCTATTATAATAAATGTATTAACCCCTAAACCTAAGTCTAACCCTAACCCTAACACCCCCCTAACATAAATATAATTTAAATAAAACTAAATAAATTTACTATCATTAAATAAATTATTCCTATTTAAAATTAAATACGTACCTATAAAATAAACCATAAGATAGCTACAATATAATTAATAATTACATTGTAGCTATTTTAGGATTTATATTTATTTTACAGGCAACTTTGTATTTATTTTAACTAGGTACAATAGCTATTAAATAGTTAATAACTTATTAATAGCTACCTAGTTAAAATAACTACAAAATTACCTGTAAAATAAATCCTAACCTAAGTTACAAATACACATACTCTATCAATAAATTAAATAAACTACAATTATCTAAACTAAAATAAAATTAAATACACTAAAATAAATTACAAAAAAACCAAACACTAAATTACAAAAAAATAAAAAAAAGATTACAAGAATTTTAATCTAATTACACCTAATCTAAGCCCCCTAATAAAATAACAAAGCCCCCCAAAATAAAAAAATGTCCCTACCCTAATCTAAATTACAAAAAGTAATCAGCTCTATTACCAGCCCTTAAAAGGGCCTTTTGTGGGGCATTGCCCCAAAGTAATTAGCTCTTTTACCTGTAAATAAAAATACAACCCCCCCAACATTAAAAAACCCACCACCCACATACCCCTACTCTAACCCACCCAATCCCCCTTAAATAAACCTAACACTAACCCCCTGAAGATCTCCCTACCTGGAGTCATCTTCACTCAGCCGAGCCGAAGTCTTCATCCGATGGGGCAGAAGAGGACATCCAGACTGGCAGAAGTCTTCATCCTATCCGGGCAGAAGAGGACATCCGGACCGGCAGACATCTTCATCCAAGCGGCATCTTCTATCTTCATCCATCCGACGAGGAGCGGCTCCATCTTCAAGACCTCCAGCATGGAGCATCCTTCCAGCACGACGACTACCCGACGAATGAAGGTTCCTTTAAGGGACGTCATCCAAGATGGTGTCCCTCGAATTCCGATTGGCTGATAGGATTCTATCTTCAGGGGGTTAGTGTTAGGTTTATTTAAGGGGGTATTGGGTGGGTTAGAGTAGGGGTATGTGGGTGGTGGGTTTTAAGGTTGGGGGGTTGTATTTTTATTTACAGGTAAAAGAGCTGATTACTTTGGGGCAATGCCCCACAAAAGGTCCTTTTAAGGGCTGGTAATAGATCTGATTACTTTTTGTAATTTAGATTAGGGTAGGGACATTTTTTTTTATTTTGGGGGCTTTGTTATTTTATTAGGGGGCTTAGATTAGGTGTATTTAGCTTAAAATTCTTGTAATCTTTTTTTATTTTTGTAATTCAGTGTTTGTTTTTTTTGTAATTTATTTTAGTGTATTTAATTTTATTGTAGTTTAGATAATTGTAGTGTATTTAATTTATTGATAGTGTAGGTGTATTTGTAACTAGGTTAGGATTTATTTTACAGGTAATTTTGTAGTTATTTTAACTAGGTAGCTATTAATTAGTTATTAACTATTTAATAGCTATTGTACCTAGTTAAAATAAATACAAAGTAGCCTGTAAAATAAATATAAACCCTAAAATAGCTACAATGTAATTATTAATTATATTGTAGCTATCTTATGGTTTATTTTATAGGTAAGTATTTAGTTTTAAATAGGAATTATTTAGTTAATGATAGTACATTTGTTTAGTTTAATTTAAATTATATTTATGTCAGGGGGTGTTAGGGTTACGGTTAGACTTAGGTTTAGGGGTTAATAACTTTATTATAGTAGCGGCGATGTTGGGGCAGGAGATTAGGGGTTAATTATTGTAGGTATGTGGCTGCGATGTTAGGGAGGGCAGATTAGGGGTTAATAAAATGTATTATAGTGTTTGCGAGGCGGGAGTGCGGCGGTTTAGGGGTTAATACATTTATTATAGTGGCGGGTTAATAAGTGTTGGTAGGTGGCGGCGACGTTGGGGGGGCAGAATAGGGGGTAATAAATATAATATAGGTGTCGGCTATGTTAGGGGCAGCAGATTAGGGGTTCATAGCGATAATGTAGGTGGCGGCGGTGTCCGGGGTCAATAGTATAATGCAGGTGTCAGCGATAGCGGGGGCGGCAGATTAGGGGTTAATAAGTGTAAGGTTAGGGGTGTTTAGACTTGGGGTTCATGTTAGGGTGTTAGGTGCAGACTTAGAAAGTGTTTCCCTATAGGAAACAATGGGGCTGCGTTAGGAGCTGGACGCTGCTTTTTTGCAGGTGTTAGTTTTTTTTTTCAGCCAGCTCAGCCCCATTGTTTCCTATGGGGAAATCGTGCACGAGTACGTTTTAGCCAGCTCACCGCTACCGTAGGCAACGCTGGTATTACAGGTAGGAGTGGAGCTAAATTTGCTCAAAGTTCCCTTTTCTGAGGCTAACGCAGCCATTCAGAGAACTTGTAATACTAGCGTTGTCTTCAGTGAGCGGTGGAAAAAAAAGCCTCGTAATCTAGCCGAAATACTTTTAAACAATAAGATAAATGTAATCTTACCTATATATTAGCACATGATAATGTTTAAGATTTATTCAATTTTGTTTCAAAAAAGATTTCATAGCCTTTAAAACCTCTTTATTTCTCAGACTATAAACCGGTGGATTTACCATGGGAACCATGCCAGTGTAAATTATGGAGAGCAGTTTATCTATTTCCAGAGAATGTTCTGACTTAGATTTCATATTCAAGCTACTAGAAGTTCTGTAAAAGAGTACAACAACTGTGAGATGGGAGGAACAGCTGGAGAAGGTCTTCAGTCTTCCAGATGATGATCGGATCTTTAGGATGGTGGCTATGATATAGATATAGGAAATCATTATGAGTATAAATGGTAACAAACCAAATACTGTGCCTTCAACTAGTGTAAATAAATTAATAATATATGTGATGTCACTACAAGAGAGCTTCAGTAATATTATTACATCACAGAAGAAATTGTTGATTTCTTGTTTATTGCAGAAGGTTAAATCAGATGAAATCAAGGATAAAGCAAATGCATTCAGGATGCCGCCATACCAAGATACAGTGATAAACAGAGCACACACCGTTTTGCTCATAATTAGAGGATAATGCAGTGGGATACAGATGGCCACATAGCGGTCGTAAGCCATAGAGGTCAGTAGTAAAAATTCTGTATCAATGCAGAAAACAAATATAAATATCTGTGTAATGCAGCCTGAGAACGTTATGCTGGTGTCACCTGTGATAGTGATGGCCAACAGCTTTGGCAAAATAGCAGATACGTACATGATGTCTTGTACTGATAAACTGCACAGGAATAAATACATCGGTGTTTGCAGCTGGGACACCAGAGATACAAGTGTGACAATAGTGACGTTTCCGAATACAGCCAGTAAATACATAAACAAAACCCCAATGACAACCACAAGTTGTTCTTTATCAGATACATTAAATGCCTTTAGATAGAATTCTCCTAATAATGTGCTGTTTTTTACAGTCTCACTTGCGTTTATTTCTAGGAGAAGAAAATAAAATATATTTACATCTTAGTTAATCTTTGAGCTGGCTGGTGATGTCATATAGTTTTTGTAATGTTTGTTGCAAATTAAGAAGACACAACTGCTTATACAATTGTTCTATGTATGTTGTATTGGTTACTGTAGATTGAACACATTTCTTCCCTCTTAAATGCTTTAGTTGCAAGTAGAATAGACTACAGGAAGCCTATGGTTTTACGAATATAGCTTTGGACAGAAGAAAACAAACAAATTTCTCACATATTCCAACTGTTTACAAATAAGGACCAAATTATGAGTACAGCGCAAATTAAAGCTCCCGTTTGAGCATTAATTGCGCTAGAAGTAAGATTTTTTGCGCTTATTGGGTTGTGCTGGTATTATGAGTTGAAAAAAAACGCCCCACTCTTGTGCAAACACAATCACATATTCTAGTTGTCGCTAACCCAACAAAAATATGAATATTTCACATTCCAATGTACTGCACATAGAAGAATATGTTCAATTTATTCTGAAATGCATTTTTCTACATATATCTGATGGTATTTTGGTACTATATACAGTATATATATATATATATATATATATATATATATATATATATATATATATATATATATATATCAAGTGTATAACACAATTTTATTGAAGTGACGTTTCGGGGTGTTCACCCCTTCATCATCAGACCAACGTTGGTCTGATGAAGGGGTGAACACCCCGAAACGTCACTTCAATAAAATTGGGTTATACACTAGATAAGACCAGAGAGTGCTTCATCTATTAGCGCTATATATATATATATATATACATATATATCTGTATATATATATATACAGTATATATACATGATTATATATAGTTATCTATATTTATACAGATATATATGTATATATATATATATATATATATACAGTATATATACTATATTCTATATAGTTATCTATATTTATACAGATATATATGTATATATATATATATACTGTATATATATATATATATATATATATTTCTATATATATATATATAAATATATATATATATATATAGAGAGAGAGAGAGAGAGAGAGAGAGAGAGAGAGAGAGAGAGATCTTCTTATAATTAAATAGAACATATTCTGTTATGTGCATAACATTGTAAAATATTTACAATAAATACATAGTAAAAGCTTTTATTAAATATACATATAGCATAAATATGCTTTAACATGTTGTCATCAATTAACGGTAAAGGGCTCCAATGAGCTTACAGTACATATGTGTCTTTATATGTATCCATATATATTTATGTGTTTATATGTGTATATATGTCTGCAAATACATATATACACATATAAATACATAAATACACATAGCAAAATTAAATACACATGTACACACATATATATATACATATATACTGTATATACATACATACATGTACAACTTTAGAAATTAGACCTCCTATCTTTGAGCCTTATTACATTTTTTGTGCAATATTATTATTGAATAGTTTTTATTAGATGGTGTTATTATAACTGTTAGTTTAATTTAATTTTCACTTGTAATCAAGCCCTAAACGTTTCTGTGAGCAAGTGTTTACCTACACCTCTTCCTCACCTTGTGTTTTGACTAATTTCCTCTTTTAAAATTGATTTTTAGTTTAGCCTAAACATTAATGATAGGAAAAGCATCACCTTTAATAGCAGGGGACTTACTAGTTAATTTAGGTGTGCATACATATAATGGTAATTACTATCTTCAGAACTCAGAACTGACAACCAGCTCCTGGTAATAACAGTGAGTGTTACCAATGTTTCACCTCATATCAACAAGTCGGACCTGATCCGACAGTGCGGATCCGGTCCGACAGACCTCGCTGAATGCGGAGAGCAATACGTATTCAGCATTGCACAAGCAGCTCTTGTGAGCTGCTGGTGCAATGCCGCCCCTGCAGATTTGCGGCCAATTGGCCACTAGCAGGGGGGTGTCAATCAACCCGATCATACTCGATCGGATTGAATTCTGGCGATGTCTGTCCGCCTGCTCAGAGCAGGTGGACAGGTTATGGAGCAGCGGTCTTTATACTGCTGCTTCATAGCTGTTGCTTCTGGAGAGCCAACACGGGCCCTCAAGCTCCATCCAGAGCTTGATAAATGGGCCCCTTATGCTTGACTTCCTATGTACATAAAACCTCAATTTATTTAAATTACAAAAGAAAAACCATTTATAAACAGGGTGAATATTCAGTCACATATAGAGGGGACAGTATCCCAATGGATATTAAAGGGTCACTCAAAACTTTTAGGGATTACTTATGGATATAGAGTGAGTCTGCATGAGTGTCCAAACACAATTGCAAGTCCTACCTCCTATTTGTGACATTTTAATCTCTAGTTTACCTGACATATATTTCATTCATAAAAAACAAGCGGATTTGGTGAAATGTACGTTGGATGAAAAATACTTAATCTTTCTCCTATGCTTTTATGGTTTATTTAAATGTTTGGTAAGATGGCATCTCTGGTGGTCTGTAGTTCAGCAGTTACTATCCCTGGGCTTCCAAAAGGTAAGTGTTCACTTTTCTTGCTTCTTTCCTAATCCAATGAAAGTTAGTATGTTTATCTGATGCCCACATTTATTATTGCACAAGGAGATTCTGTTTTAGTGCCACTCCCTATTCTCAATGGACCTGTCAATAATCCTGAATTAATAAGTTTAGGGTTAATTGTCTCCACTACTTCTAAAGTGGTGAAGAAGTTACATAGACAAAGTAAAATATTTTGAAACTAATATATACACTTGTTCATACGTAGGGCTGAATTTTCTATTGGACTGCAATATGTGTCCATAATTGTGTTTTATTGGTACCTATTTCAGGATTAGTGTTAGGTTTTTTTGTTTATTTTTTTGGATGAGTTTTGTTTTAGATTAGGGATTTTTGAATGGCCACTAAAGACCTGATTGCCCTTTTAAGGGCAATGCCCATACAAATGCCCCTTTAGGGGCAATGGGTAACTTAGGATTTTTTAGAGTTAGTTTTTTTATTTTGGGGGGTTGGTTGGGGGGGTTACGGTTAGGTGGTACTTTTTAAATTTTAAATGTAAATGAGCTTAGTTACTTTACCAACATCAATAGAGGTCCCAATGTCCGTTCACTAATAATAATCACAAACATCTTTTAAGATCAAGCAGGTGTGAGATTGTACAATAACCCAGATACACTGGTGATCACAAAAAATCTAGAGGAGATATACCAGTCACCTTTATACAGTATATATATACAACGCATCATATATGGTACCTTAATTATTCATAAACTTGAGTTTCAACTCAACCAACTGATACTACAACCATTGAGTAATTTCGCTACATAATCTGTACCTATTAAACAAAACGGCTTGCAGTACCTTATGAGCATTGCTCTCAGATTAACTGTATACTTATAAGGATGTGATAGTTATAACCTTTGTGACTGACGCTGTTATCATCCAGACACGTTTGATACAGATATACCTGTACTCACACAGAATCAAGCGATTATACCAAGTTGTTATTTCCATTGTGATCCTCAGCATGTAATAACTGGTGAATTTACTGCTATTGGGCACTTACACAACTATACAACAGCTTTCCAACGAAAATAATTTTAGCATAGGAGTTATATTATTGCAGGTTGTTACAATCCTAGTGACACATAGAGATAATATAATCAAGGCATTTATATAATATTTGTGTTCACTATCATCAGCTTATACAGAGCTTACTTTGAGAATTTTAATGTTGTGTGTTACGTGATATTTGTGTACAGTTTTTAACCAAATTGAATAAAAGTTATATTTTAATATTCCTCATATAAAGCAACACCCTATAGTCTGGGCTAGAGTGCTGGATATGCATACTGTCCCGTGGTAAGTGTCTATACTTCCACATTTCGAGTTTGAATTCCATTTATGCATAGCACCAACCCACCCACAATACTTTCATATAGAAGTGTATAAAATTCTAAATACACTTAAGGCTCCATGCACTAAGCAGTCAGCGAGCTACCCGCAACAAATCTCGCGTCCAAACTCGCAAACTGATATGTACAAAGCCGTCAATTATGTAAAAACTCGCATCTTTAAAATTGCGAGCGTACTTATCCGCCATACCTCGCTACCTCTCCATTTTTTACTGTAATTAGACACATTTGACCACCAACTCGCCACAAACAAATGTACTAAAAAATCTATTTGTCCGCTCGCGTCAATCTCCGCCCCCACCTCGTTATTTTTGCCTCGCCACCTTTTAGGTGGCGGGCAAGGTACAAAACAATAGGAAAGCCACTAGACGCCAGTCTATACATATATAAAAGGCAGTAATATCAGCATTGTACTTACATTGTTCATTTCAGCAGCTATGGAGAGAATTCTGTTTTTGTTTATTCTCCGTTTGATGCAAATCCGGGCTAGAAGACAGAATACTGGAAATGTAGCTAATCGATTGGTTAGAAGAAGGAGAGTTCGAGTCCCCCGTGTATTCCTTCCACGGGTTGGTTTGCACGGCCTTTCTGACCGAGAGATCATACAAAGATTCCGGCTTGATCGTGAATCGATATTACACCTGTATCGAGAGATTGAAGATCATTTGGAGCCGATGACTGCTCGTTCACAAGCTATTCCGGGACTTCTGAAACTATTAGCTGCATTGCATTTTTTTGCAACAGGCTCCTTTCAGGCAGTTTCTAGCGTCATTATTGGAATGAGTCAATCTGCTTTTTCACGTCACTTATCCAAAGTAATAGGGGCTATGATGGTTATTTTTCATCGATATGTTTGTTTGCCATCTACCCCTGAAGAATGGCAATCTATCAAGTCAAATTTCTATAGGATGGCTGGTATGCCCAATGTCCTAGGTGCCATAGACTGTACCCATGTTGCTGTAAGACCACTTCAAGCTCGTGAGGAGATCTATAGGAATAGAAAGCATTTCCATTCCTTGAATGTCCAGATGGTCTGTGACCCCAACATGAGGATTATCAGTGTCCGTTCTAACTTTCCTGGCTCCTGTCATGATTCTTACATTTTAAGGCAGACTGGGTTATACCGGAAGTTTGAGGACGGAAATATGCCTGATGGATGGCTTCTAGGTAAGCATAACTGGCGTCTAATATGTCTCTCATTTCAATGTACCAAAATTGCGCCCAATTTGTCGACTGTAATCTGTATAGTTTAATTGTATTGTATAGTTCTGAATCTTTATAATTATTCTTATATTAATATTTATATTTATTATATCTTTTATTAGGAGATGGAGGGTACTCATGTACAGAATGGCTGTTGACTCCCTATAACAACCCACAGACCAGAAGTCAAGTACGTTTCAATGAAGCTCACCGATCTACCAGGGGGATTATTGAGAGGACTTTCGGTATTTTGAAAATGCGGTTTCGATGTCTTGATCGTTCTGGTGGTGCTATGCAGTATGCACCAGAGAAAGTTGCAAAAATTATATTGGTTTGCTGCATACTGCACAATATTGCAATTAAAAGAGGCTGTCCATTAGAAGATGAAGATCCAATAGATGCTGATGATTTACAAGAAGAAATATGTGTAGAACAAGCTAATAGGCGTGGAAATGCAACAAGGGACATGGTTTCAGAACAATATTTTGTGTTTGAGGATTAAAGTTTCAGTTGATCAATAAAAACTTTCTTTATTAACTTAAGAATTAAGGTTATTAAAAATCACTCATGATAAACAGTTAAATACATAACAGTTGTT
This sequence comes from Bombina bombina, assembly GCF_027579735.1. Taxonomy (NCBI): domain Eukaryota; kingdom Metazoa; phylum Chordata; class Amphibia; order Anura; family Bombinatoridae; genus Bombina; species Bombina bombina. The sequence continues at coordinate 609,860,545 of NC_069505.1, read as the reverse complement.
GCTCTTCAATTATCAAAGGTTTCAAATAAATAAAGTGTATGATCAAAGTTATTACAGACAATATATTATAGGTAATACATTGTCTTTGTGACATCACACTAGTGTCTACAGCTGCTCTCACTCTTTTACATTATGTGATTAGTGTAATGTAATCCCTCCATAGCTGATGCTAATTCATTGTATTGTGTCATTGAATTGTAGCTGTAACAAGCGACAGTATATTCAACAGTGCTTTATGTTATCAGATTGGATTTTTGAGTTAAAAAAGACTTGCTAATTTTATTTGTTTTATTCTAACCTCTATTTTTAACAGCTACTAGGTTTTCCAATATTCAAATAAATACCTTAAGGGCTTACTCTTAGCACTTATTTTCTTAACCTTTATAATATATTTTTGCATTCAAGATTTGTTAAAAGAATAGTGGCATATAGAAAATAATGGCAAAATAAATTATTTTATTACAAAATTAGAATCTTTAAACATTATATATTAACAATTGTAAACCAAAATAACTTGTAATACATATAAACACATCTGAAAAAAAAGGAAATGTTTAGAAACCAAATAACAATTGTAAACCAAAATAAATTCTAATACATATAAACACATATGAAACAAAGAAAATGTTTAGAAACAAAATAACAATTGTAAACCAAACAACATTTTAATACATATAAACACATCTTAAAAAAATTAAATGTTTAGAAACAAAATAAAAATTGTAAACCAAAATAAATTTTAATACATAAAAACACATCTGAAACAAATAAAATGTTTAGAAACAAAATAACTATTGTAAACCAAAGTAAATTTTAATACATATCAACACATCTGAAACAAAGAAAATGTATAGAAAACAAATATCATTTGTAATAACTATAAACATCGATATTTACAAACCTTCATAAAATACATTAATCTACATATACATTATATTTTTCTCTATTTTTCGGGGATACATATCTATATCAATGCGCTAATGATTGACATAACGATTAATCACGTCATCGTCTAACATGTCGCGTCCTGAACCTTTTGGTGCTGGAGAATTGGTGATATTAGTTTATGCCATGGATAAATATTTCCCTAAACGGATTGGTGGTGTGAGGGGAGTGAGACAGGAATGCAGAGACAAAATTATATACGAGATGCTGAGAAGAATGCATCGTATTTCAAAAATTAAAACAACAAGACGACAGTGTCTTAGAAAATATAGTGATTTGAAGAGAAGAGAACCGAAGTACTATAAATCGATTCGAAGATTGATAAGGACATGTAAGTTTCAAAATTATATATGAAATAATTTTTAATAATATAAAAAAAGGGTTTATTTTTGAACTGCGTCATCATTGACGAATCCAGGACAATATTATTTTCTGAGTGTTACTTTGACTATATTAGTATATACAATTGCAAAAAGTTACAAAAGTAAGCATGCAGAACTGAGTTAGTAGATTAAAATTTAACTATATTACTATATACACTTAAAAGGTTAGAAAACTTAGCATACAGAAATGAGTTAGTAAAGTAAAATATAACTATATTAGTATATACCATTGAAACATGCAGAACTGAGTTAGTAGAATAAAATAAAAATATATTACTATATAACATTGAAACATGTTAGAAAAGTAAGCATGCAGAACTGAATGTTTTGAAAACAAAAAATTACTTGGAATAATTAAATAAAAAAAATTTATTCCAAATTTTTTTTTATATATATGTTTATAGATATGAGAAGTAGGAGAATGAAGTGTGCACACCCACCACGCTACCTAAGGTCAATGTTGGTGCAAACACCCAGAAGTGAAGCTCTTTCTCCACCTTTGCCAATAACACTATTAGATATTGAATTATCTCCAAATCCATATGAAATTTGTCATAAAAACACACAGACAGGTAATGACTTATTATTTAAATTTTAAATCATATATTTTAGGTTTTGGCTTAAAAAGTTTTAGCATGCAATATTAATCAAGTTGCTAATTTACTTCTATTATCATTTGTTTCCTCATTAACTTTCTATCTTTATTTGAAAAAGAAGGCATCTAAGCTAAGGAGCCAGCCAATTTTTGGTTGAGCACCATGGACAGCACTCTTTGATTGGTTCTGTCCAATTAGCAAGTACAACACAGTTGGTTCACCAAAAATGGGCTGGCATCTAAACTTAGATTCTTGCTTTTCAAATAAAGATACAAAAAGAATGAAGTAAAATAGAAAGTTTATTTAAATTGCATGAACTATCTGAATCATGAAACTTAGAAATTGGGTTCTATGTCCCTTTTAATGATTATTATTATTGTTTTAAATAATATATACAAGGTTTTTGATTTAATAGTTTTCTATCTTTATCTTTGTAATTAAGTTCATAGATATTACCATGGAAGACATGGAAACTAGTATGGAAATGGAAGAATTTCAAAATCCTGATAGTGTGACAATATTTGAAGCATTGACTTCAGATGATACTCAACCAAGGATAGAAGTTTTACCAACAATGATGTTAGATAAAGGTATGTTTCATACTCAGTAATCTTAAATCTAAGAAAATCCAAGTTTTAACTAATATATATTGTATATTTCAAATAGGAGTTGGCCCAGATGAAAGCTTTAAAGGAGTGGACATAAGTGTAGAAGCTAATATAGTAGATAACCTAGATAACAGCACATCAGGAGGTAATATTTGTGATGAAAAACCCTATCATACATTGAATGTGTATATGAAAATTGAATTAAAATTTGCTTTGCATTTATTTTTCTACAGATTTATCTTCAACATCAACTATTGAAACTGCAGACAAAAGTACTCAGAGTTGTCTTGAAGATCATGTTAAACAAAAAATTTCTAAAATTAGGGCAACTTTGGGAATGTTAATGGAGCAAGTAGATTTTTTATACCGTAAATATGTAATTTGATTTCATTTTTTTGTTTTGTCATGATGATTGTCAGAAGAATGACAATTAATAACTGAGAAAAACTTTTGTGTTGAAGAATCAAAAGTGAGTTTGAATTTATGTAAATAAACTTTTTTTTTGGCCATAAAAAAATTTGTCTTTATTAAATAATAACATTTTAAACTTAAAATACACAAAAAATAACTTATTAAACAATATACAGATGAAAAAAATGAACAGTGACTAAATAATACAAAATGTTCACTCCAGACGTGGCCTCTTTGGGTCTGTTGTACCCTCCCTTTCACTGACAATAGCCAACAGAGATTGTAATGTCCTTTCACTGATGGTTAAAGCTCTGTTAATTTGCTGGTTTTTCTCTTCATCCATCTGCCTCTGCCACTGGAACATCTCTCTTTGCAGCTGTAATTTCTGCATTTCTATCTCATTCCTTTGCATTTCTATTTCTACATTTTTTTCTGACAGAGCAGCCCAGCGGTCAATATTTGTGTTAATAATATTTTGCATTTCTCTGTGGTCCTCTCTGTATTGCCTTGCCAGTGTCAACATTTCCCTCAATGCAACATCGCCCAATAGTCCTTCTGCCGGTGTATTGTCAATATTTACACCACCTGTTTGCAGTGCAATTGGTGGTGCCTGTGTTTCAACAAGTTCCTCAATGTTTTCTGGTGTGTGAATTTCATCCGGTTGCGCATCTCCCAAATCTTCAAGAATATCTGGAGTCTCACTTCCATCATGCCCTCCTGGTGGTTCATCTTGAATGGGATTTTCCACTATCGGCATGAGATTGATAGTGATCTCCCTTGATGAGTTTTCTTCTTCTAGATCAAGACATAACAAATTGTTAGTAAATAAAAATAAAATGTTATAAAAACACTTGCAGAAATAGAATAGAAGGAGAGAGCTGATACAACCGTCATACACCAATATATATTTATACATATGTGATACATACCATCAAATAATGGAGATGAATGTCCAGTCAATCGCTGGAAAAGACGTCCCAAATCACATATAAAAAAATAAATAACATAAAAATAAATAAATAAAATTAAAATGTTTTTTTGTCAATGTAACGATATATTCAAAATTATTAATGGAAATGTATTTTGCAATTAACTGGACACTGAAGCAAAAATAATCTTTTTGAGAATAAGATATATTGCATGGAATTTCTATCAGCTTTCTTATGTAATACTATGATCAATTCTCAAAAAGAAAATAATGATAAATTTTAAAACCATTAGAAAGTTGATTAAAATAGCATGCATGCTCTACACGAATCCTCATTTAAAAAAAATTGTACAGTGTCCCTTTCATGAAAATCTATGATCATTGCTATTTGAACTTCAAATTACATTCCATCTGTAAAAGATCTCGAAATAGAATATGTCAATAATGAAATTTGACATTTAAAAAAAAAAATAAAAAAAAAAATTGAGAGATAAAAGAGATAAAACACACAACATTGAAATTATTCATTTGTAAAGTACTTACCAGTTGCTCTACCAACACCAGTTTGTGGAGTGCTGGTCCTTAGATCAGGTAGTGTGTCCGCCGAGGAAGTTGTGTGTGTAACATTAGATGATGAGCGTATTAATTGTCCATGTGTAAAACTGGCCGAAGGTCTGGAAACAGCTGCACTGGGTGGTCTTGAAACCGCAGAAGATGAAGTAGAACAAGTGGGCACTTCGTTACTCCTCACAGGCTCTGCTTGTGTTGTTGGCATCGCTTTAAAAAAAATAAATAAAAAAAATTAGGTTTATTTTTATTTCTAGTTGAAACTGAAAGCTAAAAGTGTTAATAATAATAATTACAGCAGTGAATGCAGGCTCAATCATTAAAGGGACATGCCAACCACCTTTTTTATGATTTGGAAAGAGAATGCAGTTATAAACATCTTTATAATTTACTTATATTATCTAATTTGTTTTATTCTCTTGATATTCTTTGTTGAAAAGCATTTGATTGATGCACAAAGAAGCCTCGTGTGATTGGCTCAACATGTGTATTTATTTTTCTTCAACTAAGAATATCTAGAAAATGAAGCCAAAGAAATAATGGAAGTAATTTGTAATGTTGTTTAAATTTCAATTCTCTATCCGAATCATTAATAAAAGATTTTGGGTTTAGTGGCCCTTTAAAGGGACATGAACAAATATAATTACCTTTACAAATTGCATAAGAAAATGCTTTTTCAAAAATATTTAAATGTATTATGTTTTTGCATTCATTGGATTTTTATACTTTGAGGAAAAGCAAATCTATACAGGCACAGTAAATGATCATTGGTTGATGCACATAGATGGTTCATGTGACTGCGTCAACTATGTGCATAGCTATATCTGAAAAAAGTATGTTTATAAAGCGGAGAACAATTTGGAAAGATGTTAACAATAATATTCTATAGTCAAATAACGCAACATGGAAGTCAATAGATCAGAAATTTAAGAAGGCATGTGATCTGGGGTTAGTCTCATGATTAATGTCGGACATACAATATTATTTTAATAGTTTCAAATTACATTATTTCTATTGTCATTATCTCTTTAAGGTTTCTATGCAATACTGGTTTGAAAATAAACACATGGGTGTTATCTTTAGGGATCACTATATTAATAATCAACAAATCTTTAGTTCCGTTAGACCATTAAAAAAAAGGCAGTATAACAACACTATTATTGTACAATCCCTTATACATATATGTGACATAAATGATTACAGTATTTGGGGCCTAAATGGCTTGTACAATCCCTTATACATATATGCGAGATAAATGATTACAGTATTTGGGGCCTAAATGGCTTGTACAATCCCTTATACATATATGCGACATAAATGATTACAGTATTTGGGGCCTAGATGGCATATATAGATTAGGATACTGAAGCGTAAGAAGTCAGATAATGTTATTTTAAAGAAATATATATTGGAGACAATGACCTATCATAACTTTAAAAAAAACATTTACGTCAACTATGTTGTACATTTACCTCTTAAATCACTGTCACAATCATCCGTTATGCCAGTGATGATCTCTGGTCCCAGACGCTGAACAAGCTTCTGCTCATAATCATTGAGGTCTGCCACATATGCTGGTCCACCTCCGGTAGCACGTGCCGAATTTTTTTCTCTGGCCAATTTAGCTTTGGCGAAGCGTTTAATGTCGTTGTAACGCTTCTTCAGCTGATCGACATCCTTTTTTCCTGGACCCTGGGCACTAACAGCGTCGCTGATCCTTTGCCAGATCTGCTTCCTCCTAGAAAAATTTGTCTGTTTGACACGACATCCAAACAAATAATCATAAGAGTCAATAATCATGTCAATCAAAACGACGTTTTGCTGATGAGAAAAGTGAGGATTCTTGGATTTTGAAGCGGTTTCAGATCCAGATGAATCCATATCGAAATTGTAAATAAAGATCACAAAAACGAGCGCTCTGTAATTACTCTCCAAAAATTTTGGAACAATAATAAAGTTGTTTAGAAAAGTTGTCCATTTATAGGAGCAAAATTCTATTCCCGCGACTACTATGACGTTCATGACACCTTACATGTCATGTGTTAACAATTGGCCAGACAATTCAACTGAAAGTTAAGTACATCAGCTTAGTCGCGGCGAGCGAGGCGTCAAATTTATCAATATTCCGCCACTGCTCGCGGCGGGCTAGACGTGTCTATTTATTGTGGGATTATTAGTACATAGCTACAGCGGACACCATTTCGCCCGCGGCGAGTAACGGCGAGTTTAGCCGCGTCTAAAATGACGGATGAATTGACGGCTTAGTACATGGAGCGTTTAGGATATAGATTATAGTGGGGAAAGCCTTAATAGTGCCATTGTTTAATCTGTTTCTTATAGACATCACTTAGTAGTAGCAAGGTATCTAAACTCTGATTCCAAGAACCTAAAGAGACCTGCTCACGCTTTAACACAGCCTCACTTACCTTCGGTCCGCTCATTTGCTAACAGCCAGCAAGCATAACAGCTCTGGAGAGGTTTTAAGAGCTGAGACAAGTCCCGGTGCAGGCCGCAGCCTGCTCTGTAGTTACATACGCACTTTTAATTAGTGTACCGGATCAGACGCTCAGAGACATGATGAGAGCTATAGAAGGGTAAGACCCTTAACACAGCACAGTGGATGTTACTAACACGCCGATGTAAACATAAATGCCTGAAATACAACCGTAATTAACGCTTGTCTGATATGACCTCAGACACCTTGAAACTAGCTTGAAACTGAGATGGGGAGGGGATCCCTTTTTAGCACTTAACCCAGGGATACTATAATGCTCTAGTGTCTTTATAACTAAGGCAGACACATTTATCTGGCCTTTAATCTCACTCCCATAGATAAGGTTAGGCATAAAGGGCACAGCTGATTTCTTTATCACATACCAGAGAACACCTCTATGAATTAAAAGAGACTTAACCTATCTACATATGCTTATACAACCCAAGGAAGTAGTTTCTGTGTGCTGAAGTTGTATTCTTTTGTCTGTGTGTGCTTTTTTGGAAAAAAAACAACAACGACAAAAAACTTAATTGCTTGAACAAATTCTTGAACTGTTTTGAGCAGCTGAGAAGCCAGAGTTACACACTCACATCTAACAATGGGGGGTAGTTATCAACGTGTCAACTTTGCTGCCTTCGCCGGCCCAATACGCCCGCCTAATCTTGCCTACCTTCACCGCCGCGGACCTGAAAAAATACGCCTAAGTTATCAAATAAAGCTGTCAAAAAGCCGCGGGGCGATGAGCAGCGGACTGTGAGAGTTATCACTCATCCGATCTCGCTGCTCTTCGGCTGTTTGACAGCTTTCTTGCTAGCCTGTCACTAAGCACTCACACTAAACTACACTGTTCTACCCCCTATACCGGCGCCCCCCGCAACTAAATAAAGTTACTAACCCCTAAACCGTCGCTCCTAGACCCTGCCGCAAGTCTTATAAATGTATTTACCCCTAAACCGCCACTCCTAGACCCTGCCGCAAGTCTTATAAATGTATTAACCCCTAAACCGCCGCTCCTAGACCCAGCCGCAAGTCTTATAAATGTATTAACCCCTAAACCGCCGCTCCCGGACACCGCTGCCACCTACATTATACCTAGTAACCCCTATCCTGCCCCCCCTATACCGTCGCCCTCTATAATAAAGTTATTAACCCCTATCCTGCTGATCCCGCACCTCGCCGCAAATAAATAAATAGTTTAACCCCTAAATCGCCGCTCCCTGAACCCGCCGCAAACTATATTAAATTTATTAACCCCTATCCTGCCCCCCCTACACCGTCGCCACCTATAATAAATTTATTAACCCCTATCCTGCCCCCCACTACACCTCCACCACTGTAATAAAATTATTAACCCCTAAACCTAAGTCTAACACTAACCCTAACACCCCCCTAACTTAAATATTAATTAAATACATCTAAATAATATTTCTATTATTAACTAAGTTAATCCTATTTAAAACTAAATACTTACCTGTAAAATAAACCCTAATATAGCTACAATATAAATAATAATTACATTGTAGCTATCTTACGATTTATATTTATTTTACAGGTAACTTTGTATTTATTTTAGCTAGTTAGAATAGTTATTAAATAGTTATTAACTATTTAATAACTACCTAGCTAAAAGAAATACAAAATTACCTGTAAAATAAATCCTAACCTAAGTTACAATTAAATCTAACACTACACTATCATTAAATAAATTAAATAAACTACCTACAAATAACTACAATTAAATACAATTACATAAACTAACTAAAGTACAAAAAATAAAAAAAGCTAAGTTACAAAAAATAAAAAAAATAAGTTACAAACATTTAAAAAAATATTACAACAATTTTAAGCTACTTACACCTAATATAAGCCCCCTAATAAAATAACAAACCCCCCAAAATAAAAAATGCCCTACCCTATTCTACATTAAAAAAGTTCAAAGCTCTTTTACCTTACCAGCCTTTAAAAGGGCCTTTTGTGGGGGCATGCCCCAAAGAGTTCAGCTCCTATCAGCCAATCAGAATTGAAGGGACGCCATCTTAGATGATGTCCCTTAAAGGAGCCTTCATTCGTCGGTAGTCCGTCGGGAAAGAAGGATGTTCCGCGTCGGCGGGATGAAGATTCAAGACACGGCTTCGAAGATGACCTCGCCCGGATAGAAGACTTCGTCAGCGCCTCTTTGAAGATGACCTCGCCCGGATGGAAGATTTCTTCAGCGCCGCTTGGAGGATCACTTCATTGGATGGAAGATTTCTTCAGCGCCCCTTGGATGATCACTTCTGCCGGTCCGGATGTCCTCTTCAGTTCCATCGGTGGCTCGGCTGAGTGAAGATGACTAAAGGTAGGATGATCTTCAGGGGATTAGTGTTAGGTTATTTTAAGGGGGTTTGGGTTAGATTAGGGGTATGTGGGTGGTGGGTTTTAATGTTGGGGGGGTTGTATTTTTCTTTTACAGGCAAAAGAGCTGAACTCTTTGGGGCATGCCCCCACTAAAGGCCCTTTTAAAGGCTGGTAAGGTAAAAGAGCTTTGAACTTTTTTAATGTAGAATAGGGTAGGGCATTTTTTTATTTTGGGGGGGTTTGTTATTTTATTAGGGGGCTTAGATTAGGTGTAAGTAGCTTCAAATTGTTGTAATATTTTTTTAAATGTTTGTAACTTATTTTTTTTATTTTTTGTAACTTAGCTTTTTTTATTTTTTGTACTTTAGTTAGTTTATGTAATTGTATTTAATTGTAGTTATTTGTAGGTAGTTTATTTAATTTATTTAATGATAGTGTAGTGTTAGGTTTAATTGTAACTTAGGTTAGGATTTATTTTACAGGTATTTTTGTATTTCTTTTAGCTAGGTAGTTATTAAATAGTTAATAACTATTTAATAACTATTCTAACTAGCTAAAATAAATACAAAGTTACCTGTAAAATAAATATAAATCCTAAGATAGCTACAATATAATTATTATTTATATTGTAGCTATATTAGGGTTTATTTTACAGGTAAGTATTTAGTTTTAAATAGGAATAATTTATTAAAGTATAGTGTAGTGTTAGGTGTAATTGTAACTTAGGTTAGTTTTTATTTTACAGGTAAATTTCTCTTTATTTTAGCTAGGTAAGCTATTAAATAGTTAATAACTATTTAATAGCTATTGTACCTAGTTAAAATAAATTGAAAGGTGCCTGTAAAATAAAAATGAATCCTAAGATAGCTACAATATAATTATTATTTATATTGTAGCTATATTAGGGTTTATTTTATAGGTAAGTATTTAGTTTTAAATAGGATTAACTTAGTTAATAATAGAAATAGTATTTAGATTTATTTAATTAATATTTAAGTTAGGGGGTGTTAGGGTTAGTGTTAGACTTAGGTTTAGGGGTTAATAATTTTATTACAGTGGCGGCGGTGTAGTGGGGGGCAGGATAGGGGTTAATAAATTTATTATAGGTGGTGACGGTGTAGGGGGGCAGGATAGGGGTTAATAAATGTAATATAGGTTGCGGCAGGGTCAGGGAGCGGCGGTTTAGGGGTTAATAGGTATAGAGTAGCTTGCGGTGGGCTCCGGGAGCGGCGGTTTAGGGGTTAATACACTTAATATAGTTGCGGCAGGGTCAGGGAGCGGCGGTTTAGGGGTTAATAGGTATAGAGTAGCTTGCAGTGGGCTCCGGGAGCGGTGGTTTAGGGGGTAATAACTTTATTTAGTTGCTGCGGTGTAGGGGGGGGGACAGATTAGAGGTGTTTAGACTCGGGGTACATGTTAGGGTGTTAGGTGTAGACAGCTCCCATAGAAATCAATGGGATGTCTGGCAGCAGCGAACTTGTACTTTCGCTATGGTCAGACTCCCATTGATTCCTATGGGATCCGCCGCCTCCAGGGTGGTGGTTTGAAAACCAGGTACGCTGGGCCGTAAAAGTGCCGAGCGTACCTGCTAGTTTTTTGATAACTAGCAAAAGTAGTCAGATTGTGCCGTACTTGTGTGCGGAACATCTGGAGTGACGTAAGAATCGATCTGTGTCGGACGGAGTCCGGCGGATCGAAGTTTACGTCACAAAATTCTACTTTTGCCGGTCTGTAGCCTTTGATAACTAAGGCGAATCAGCCTCGCCACAAATACGCTGCGGAATTCCAGCGTATTTGAGGTTGACGGCTTGATAACTACCCCCCAATGTCTCCAAAAAAGGGTAGCAAACCTAGCAGAAGCGCTAAGCAGCTGAAAACCTCAGCGCATACTGTTAACAGTTTTTTCAAGACCCTGGAGTCTAAAGCTAGTAGCCCTGCTGAAGCAATCCCACCAGACCAAGCCTCCTATCACAGCTCCTCTGACTCGGACTGCGAGCAAACCTCTGAAACCATCACTATCCCCACAACTCTCTTCAAATCTATCCCTTCTAAAAAAGACTTTTCCTCATTAGTAACCCAAGTTAAACAGTTTATCAGAGACAAAATTTCAGATCTCAAAAAAGACATTTCAGAAATAGGCCATAGAGTTGAATCTCTTGAAAACACACAAGACCTACACGCAGAGGCCATCTCTGACCTTCACAACACTATACAACACTAAGGCATGACTATCTCTGAATTTGAGGACAAGTTGGATGATGCTGAAAACCGAAGCCGACGCCACAATATTCGACTTAGAGGAATCCCAGAAACAATTCCACCATCAGACCTGGAACAATACCTTCAGGATTTCTTTGGTGCCCTAAACAAAGAGGAATCTCCATCAAAATTTGACATTGATAGAGCCCATAGGGCCCTGCGCCCTAAACCACAAGCAGGTCAAGCTCCAAGAGATGTCATTGTCCGCATTACCAACTTTCAAGTGAAAGAAGACCTAATGAAATTAGCTAGAGAACAGCAGCCCATCAGGTATGAAAATTCAGAGATACAAATGTATGCAGACCTCTCTCAGAGAACTCTTTCAAAACGACAGGAACTTAAGCCACTTACAATGTCCTTGAGGAAGGTGAATATCCCTTATAGGTGGGGTTTCCCTTTTCACCTGATTGTTCTGTGGAAGGGCAAGCGCCTCACCTGCTCATCTTTCAAAGACATCCCACTCATCTGCAAGGACCTAGACATTCCTCCTCCCCAAGCAGATGATATTGTCCATCATCAGGAAGATCAGCCTAGACCAAGGAAATCCTCCCCACTGCCCCAAAGAGGGATATGTCAACAGGCTTTCCAGAAGAAGGCACGAAAATCCACTCTTTCTTCATCTCATCCACCGGCGGAAAAGGAGTGATAATGGATATAATTCCATAATTTTTCTGCAACCTTCCTGACTATTGTCTTCATCATCCTCAGAGGGTACCCCATAGATGGAGTATCTTTTGATCCAAATCCTCTTATTTGGTTAAGGTCCAATCCACTTTTTCAACAGTCTTATGTCTGGTATTTACTCTTATACAACTGTATTGCAGGCCACCCCATATCATTTGTTACTTTCTCGAGTCACAATGATATCAACTACATGGCTCTAGGGCCATGCACGTTAAATGTTAAATATTGAAGGTTACATGTTTAATGTTAATTGTTAATGCTAAAAATTGCTGAATGATTATCTCTAACAGTAGTTATATTGTTCTCACTCGGACGGGAGATTTTCTCCTTTAGGATATAATTTTACTTATTAAGTATTTGTTAGGAAATGTATTTCCTTTTGTGTCTTTTCTTTCTCTTTTCTTTTCCTATTACCTTTCACTTATTGTCCACGTCAGGATGTTGCAAACACTTAGGCCTAGATTTGGAGTTCGGCGGTAAAAGGGCTGTTAACGCTCCGCGGGTTTTTTTCTGGCCGCACCATAAATTTAACTCTGGTATCGAGAGTTCAAACAAATGCTGCGTTAGGCTCCAAAAAAGGAGCGTAGAGCATATTTACCGCAAATGCAACTCTCGATACCAGAGTTGCTTACGGACGCGGCCGGCATCAAAAACGTGCTCGTGCACGATTCTCCCATAGAAAACAATGGGGCAGTTTGAGCTGAAAAAAAACCTAACACCTGCAAAAAAGCAGCGTTCAGCTCTTAACGCAGCCCCATTGTTTCCTATGGGGAAACACTTCCTACGTCTGCACCTAACACTCTAACATGTACCCCGAGTCTAAACACCCCTAACCTTACACTTATTAACCCCTAATCTGCCGCCCCCGCTATCGCTGACCCCTGCATTACACTTTTAACCCCTAATCTGCCGCTCCGTAAACCGCCGCCACCTACGTTATCCCTATGTACCCCTAATCTGCTGCCCTAACATCGCCGACCCCTATGTTATATTTATTAACCCCTAATCTGCCCCCCCACAACGTCGCCGACACCTGCCTACACTTATTAACCCCTAATCTGCCGAGCGGACCTGAGCGCTACTATAATAAAGTTATTAACCCCTAATCCGCCTCACTAACCCTATCATAAATAGTATTAACCCCTAATCTGCCCTCCCTAACATCGCCGACACCTACCTTCAATTATTAACCCCTAATCTGCCGACCGGAGCTCACCGCTATTCTAATAAATGTATTAACCCCTAAAGCTAAGTCTAACCCTAACACTAACACCCCCCTAAGTTAAATATAATTTTTATCTAACGAAATAAATTAACTCTTATTAAATAAATGATTCCTATTTAAAGCTAAATACTTACCTGTAAAATAAATCCTAATATAGCTACAATATAAATTATAATTATATTATAGCTATTTTAGGATTAATATTTATTTTACAGGCAACTTTGTAATTATTTTAACCAGGTACAATAGCTATTAAATAGTTAAGAACTATTTAATAGTTACCTAGTTAAAATAATAACAAATTTACCTGTAAAATAAATCCTAACCTAAGATATAATTAAACCTAACACTACCCTATCAATAAAATAATTAAATAAACTACCTACAATTACCTACAATTAACCTAACACTACACTATCAATAAATTAATTAAACACAATTGCTACAAATAAATACAATTAAATAAACTAGCTAAAGTACAAAAAATAAAAAAGAACTAAGTTACAGAAAATAATAAAATATTTACAAACATAAGAAAAATATTACAACAATTTTAAACTAATTACACCTACTCTAAGCCCCCTAATAAAATAACAAAGCCCCCCAAAATAAAAAATTCCCTACCCTATTCTAAAATACAAATATTACAAGCTCTTTTACCTTACCAGCCCTGAACAGGGCCCTTTGCGGGGCATGCCCCAAGAATTTCAGCTCTTTTGCCTGTAAAAAAAAACATACAATACCCCCCCCCCAACATTACAACCCACCACCCACATACCCCTAATCTAACCCAAACCCCCCTTAAATAAACCTAACACTACCCCCTGATGATCTTCCTACCTTGTCTTCACCATGCCAGGTTCACCGATCCGTCCTGGCTCCAAGATCTTCATCCAACCCAAGCGGGGGCTAGACATCCACTGAAGAAGTCCAGAAGAGGGTCCAAAGTCTTCCTCCTATCCGGCAAGAAGAGGACATCCGGACCGGCAAACATCTTCTCCAAGCGGCATCTTCTATCTTCTTCCATCCGATGACGACCGGCTCCATCTTGAAGACCTCCAGCGCGGATCCATCCTCTTCTTCCGACGACTAGACGACGAATGACGGTTCCTTTAAGGGACGTCATCCAAGATGGCGTCCCTCGAATTCCGATTGGCTGATAGGATTCTATCAGCCAATCGGAATTAAGGTAGGAATTTTCTGATTGGCTGATGGAATCAGCCAATCAGAATATAGTTCAATCCGATTGGCTGATCCAATCAGCCAATCAGATTGAGCTCGCATTCTATTGGCTGATCGGAACAGCCAATAGAATGCGAGCTCAATCTGATTGGCTGATTGGATCAGCCAATCGGATTGAACTATATTCTGATTGGCTGATTCCATCAGCCAATCAGAAAATTCCTACCTTAATTCCGATTGGCTGATAGAATCCTATCAGCCAATCGGAATTCGAGGGACGCCATCTTGGATGACGTCCCTTAAAGGAACCGTCATTCATCGTCTAGTCGTCGGAAGAAGAGGATGGATCCGCGCTGGAGGTCTTCAAGATGGAGCCGGTCGTCATCGGATGGAAGAAGATAGAAGATGCCGCTTGGAGAAGATGTTTGCCGGTCCGGATGTCCTCTTCTTGCCGGATAGGAGGAAGACTTTGGACCCTCTTCTGGACTTCTTCAGTGGATGTCTAGCCCCCGCTTGGGTTGGATGAAGATCTTGGAGCCAGGACGGATCGGTGAACCTGGCATGGTGAAGACAAGGTAGGAAGATCATCAGGGGGGTAGTGTTAGGTTTATTTAAGGGGGGTTTGGGTTAGATTAGGGGTATGTGGGTGGTGGGTTGTAATGTTGGGGGGGGGTATTGTATGTTTTTTTTTACAGGCAAAAGAGCTGAAATTCTTGGGGCATGCCCCGCAAAGGGCCCTGTTCAGGGCTGGTAAGGTAAAAGAGCTTGTAATATTTGTATTTTAGAATAGGGTAGGGAATTTTTTATTTTGGGGGGCTTTGTTATTTTATTAGGGGGCTTAGAGTAGGTGTAATTAGTTTAAAATTGTTGTAATATTTTTCTTATGTTTGTAAATATTTTATTATTTTCTGTAACTTAGTTCTTTTTTATTTTTTGTACTTTAGCTAGTTTATTTAATTGTATTTATTTGTAGCAATTGTGTTTAATTAATTTATTGATAGTGTAGTGTTAGGTTAATTGTAGGTAATTGTAGGTAGTTTATTTAATTATTTTATTGATAGGGTAGTGTTAGGTTTAATTATATCTTAGGTTAGGATTTATTTTACAGGTAAATTTGTTATTATTTTAACTAGGTAACTATTAAATAGTTCTTAACTATTTAATAGCTATTGTACCTGGTTAAAATAATTACAAAGTTGCCTGTAAAATAAATATTAATCCTAAAATAGCTATAATATAATTATAATTTATATTGTAGCTATATTAGGATGTATTTTACAGGTAAGTATTTAGCTTTAAATAGGAATTATTTATTTAATAAGAGTTAATTTATTTCGTTAGATAAAAATTATATTTAACTTAGGGGGGTGTTAGTGTTAGGGTTAGACTTAGCTTTAGGGTTAATACATTTATTAGAATAGCGGTGAGCTCCGGTCGGCAGATTAGGGGTTAATAATTGAAGGTAGGTGTCGGCGATGTTAGGGAGGGCAGATTAGGGGTTAATACTATTTATGATAGGGTTAGTGAGGCGGATTAGGGGTTAATAACTTTATTATAGTAGCGCTCAGGTCCGCTCGGCAGATTAGGGGTTAATAAGTGTAGGTAGGTGTCGGCGACGTTGAGGGGGGCAGATTAGGGGTTAATAAATATAACATAGGGGTCGGCGATGTTAGGGGTAGCAGATTAGGGGTACATAGGGATAACGTAGGTGGCGGCGATTTGCGGTCGGAAGATTAGGGGTTAATTATTTTAAGTAGCTTGCGGCGACGTTGTGGGGGGCAAGTTAGGGGTTAATAGATATAATACAGGGGTCGGCGGTGTTAGGGGCAGCAGATTAGGGGTACATAAGTATAACGTAGGTGGCGGTCGGCAGATTAGGGGTTAAAAATTTTAATCGAGTGGCGGCGATGTGGGGGGACCTCGGTTTAGGGGTACATAGGTAGTTTATGGGTGTTAGTGTACTTTAGGGTACAGTAGTTAAGAGCTTTATAAACCGGCGTTAGCCAGAAAGCTCTTAACTCCTGCTATTTTCAGGCGGCTGGAATCTTGTCGTTAGAGCTCTAACGCTCACTGCAGAAACGACTCTAAATACCGGCGTTAGGAAGATCCCATTGAAAAGATAGGCTACGCAAATGGCGTAGGGGGATCTGCGGTATGGAAAAGTCGCGGCTGTAAAGTGAGCGTTAGACCCTTTAATCACTGACTCCAAATACCAGCGGGCAGCCAAAACCAGCGTTAGGAGCCTCTAACGCTGGTTTTGACGGCTACCGCCGAACTCTAAATCTAGGCCAGAATGTGCATTACATCACTAGCCACATCAAAACTTGTTTCATTTTACGCATATGGGTAATCACTCACTGCAAGAGCTCATCATTTTTACACAAAACACCAAAGGTCTAAATTGCCCCAATAAAAGGAGATTGGCTATGCTTGATTAAGGAGGCCACATTTTATTTCTCCAGGAAACCCATTTTAAGTAAAAAAATTCCCTCAAATATCTCTCTTCATATTATCCCTAACACTTTCATAGCACTAATCCAAATAAAAAAATCTATGGAGTTAGTATTCTAATTCATAAATCTGTGCCTTTCACTAAAACGCAATCGATCTCAGACAAAGATGGAAGGTACTTGTGTCTGAAAGGCCATTCTATATGATAAACCAGTGACCCTTGTGAATATTTACACCCCCAATTCACGTCAGGTTAAATTTGTTGCATTAATAACAGATTTACTCATTAAAGAAACTAAAGGTTCTTTAATCATGGCAGGAGATATAAACTTCCCATTGGTCCCATCAATTGATTGCTCAAACCCAAACAATAGGGCTAAAACTCCAAACCTCAACAACATTTGGCGAAAGCTTAAGTTGCTTGGTTTACATGATGCCTGGAGGTACTTTAATCCTCAAAAAAAGGATTATACTTTTTTCTCACACCCCAACCTCAGCTACTCCAGATTAGATTACATTTTTGTGGACCATCTGATCCTTTCCCACACTAAATACTCATGTATAAAACACACAACATGGTCACTCGCTGGCTACCTGCACCATAAATTGGCCTTCTGCTCCCTTACGAACATTTCAATGGTGACTAGATAATTCTATACTACTAGACCTGAGTGTGATAAAACAGTTTTCAAAACATATAAAATCATATTTCTCCTTAAATAATACATCAGATGTTATAGTCACTCTATGGGAAGCTCATAAATGCACCATCAGAGGGGAGTTTATTAAAGCCAAAGCAAAATTTAACAGGAAGAATAGAGAAGAAGTAGATGCCATTACCAAGGAGATAGCCAATCTAGATTTTGCACATAAGTCTAACCCCTCAGACAACTCTATTCTTGAGCACCTCAACATTAAAAGAGAGAAACTGAACTCTATTCTTCAGATTAAATCACAAAAGCAGTTACTTCATCTCCAACAAAACTTTTATAGAGAGGGAAATAAACAGGAAAACTTTTAGCTTGAGCCCTAAAGAGACAGCAACAGAAAACATACATCCACTCCATTATATCTGCACACATCAAACATCTAGAAGACACTAAAACCATATCAAAAGAATTCAAAGAGTTCTATCATAAGCTTTACAATCTTTTTCCACTTAGAGACTCCCAAGCTCATTATCAATTATGTAACCAATACTTAGACAAAATTCCGATTCCACAGCTAACCTTAGAACAATGTAAACACTTAGACTCACCGATCCAAGCCTCTAAAATTCAAGAAGCGATAAAACAGCTAAAGCAAAACAAAGCACCAGGACCCAACGGTTTCACAGACCTATATTATAAAACATTCGCAAAATACCTAGTACCACACCTAACATCTCTCTTTAATTCCATCCCAGAACTCTTACAATTTCCAGACAATATGTTACAAGGTAATATTTCTGTTATAGCTAATCCAGGCAAACCCCCAAACGTCCCGGTGAACTTTAGACCGATCTCGTTGCTCAACGTTGATTTAAAGCTTTACGCCAAAATTCTTGCCACTCGCCTTAATCAAATTTTGCCAACTATAATACATCAAGACCAGGTTGGCTTTGTACCCCACAGGGAAGCCAAAGATAATACGGTCAAAGTACTCAATCTCTTAGAATATGTCATGCAAAATAAAACCCTGTTCATATTTTTGTCCACTGATGCCGAAAAGGCTTTTGATCGCCTGGATTGGACATACCTACAGGCGACCTTACAATGCTTTAAATTCCTGAACTCCTTCACCCAAAAAATTCTAGCCCTTTATACCAATCCTACAGCACAAATAAAAATGAATGGCGCACTTTCAGACCCATTTGAAATCCGAAACGGTTCCAGACAGAGCTGTCCCTTATCTCCACTCCTCTTTATCTTGTCCCTGGAACCATTAGCTATCAAAATTAGACTCAATAATCAAATTAGTGGGATTACTATTGACAACCAGTCTTATAAACTAGCCATCTTTGCAGATGATTTACTTCTGACACTCACAAACCCCCTCACCTCTCTACAATTAGCCATTTCAGAACTTACACAGTTTGGAACTGTGTCAAATTTCTTAGTCAATTTGACTAAATCGGAATACTTAACCATAAACCTCTCTAGCCAATCCCTAGACCTATTAAACATGACATGCCCTCTCAAACAACAGAAGAAATATCTCAAATACCTAGGCATACATATTACTCCAGACAAAACAGAATTACGAAAATATAATTATGGAGGCTTAATCTCAGAATTTCAGGCTCTTACGTCCACCTGGCTTCCTAAAAATATATCTTGGTTGGGCAGAATTCAGGCAGTAAAAATGACCCTTCTTCCAAAGGCCCTTTATATTTTACAGACAGTTCCAATATCTGGTATTCAAAAAGACCTTGCTATTTTGCAAAAAATTATAAACGACTATATCTGGAGACGCAGGCCGCCATAAATTAATCAAAGTACTCTTTTTAAACTCCCCCTAGAAGGCGGACTGGGAGTCCCTCACCTCCTCTCCTATAAACTGGCAATCTCTTTACAGAGATTATCAGATTGGTGCAGATTTGATGGGAATAGCTCTAGAAGATGGATTCACATTGAAAACGCTCTGTCTGCTCCACACAAATTACAAAATATATGTTGGAATCCTGCGTTTTTCAATAAATGCACAATTTCCTCCTCTTCTATCACTAATGAAACCTGGTCGGATTGGAGACTAATTCGTAATCCTCCTAACAAAATTTCCTCCAGATATTCCCCACTCACCACTCTTTTGAATAATCCAGAATTTGGACCTAGCATGCTGCCAGAATTCTCCCTCCTTCCAGATCTCCTACATTCCCTTCCTATACATTCATTGCTAGATAGCTCCAATAAGATTAAAACTAAATACCAACTTGACTCTCTAGAGCATCCTTTTCTATCCTCCTAGTTCCGCACTAACCAGATGAGACATTACATAATCTCTCATAAATACAAAAAAGATTTAACTCGTCCTCTTACGCCCTTTGAACAGTTATGCATATCCAGAGAGTCTACAAATAGAGTGATCTCTAAATTATACAAACTCGTCTTATCAAACTCTTCTCCTCACCCTCCCTCATACACTAAAAGATAGGATAGAAAACTTAATATAAACACGGCCCCGGAAGTCTGGACACGCAGATTTGCAAACTTGACCCATTCTGGTCATTCTGCCCAAGCAAAAGAATCAAACATTAAAATAATAATGAGGTGGTACCTGACACCAGCCAGGATTAAATATATCTTCAAAAAATCCTCAGGTATGTGTTGGAGAGGTTGCACACAGGAGGGAAAAATCTCACACATGTGGTGGGAATGTAAATACATTAAAAAATTCTGGTCCACAATTTTCAGGGGCATTTAATAAAACCTTAAACACAAATATATCCAACCTTAAACACAAATATATCCCCCACCCCAGAAATAATAATGCTCAGTCACCCCCCCCCTATTACCTGCAAAATAAGAAAACATCTGTTCCAGATCTTGCTTAACTCAGCCAATCAGTTGCTTCCAATAATGTGGAAATCAACTCAAACTCCTACAGCTTTAGGCTGGAAAGAGTTAGTTAATAAAAATATCTTGTTAGAAAGGCTGTATTACCTCAAATTAGGGCAGTTATCATTATACCAAGATATGTTATTCCTATGGGAATCCTACACCTATGAAGATACACAGACACTGGATTGACTGCCCAAACAACTACACACATATACTCTAATCTTATATGTGACATTCTCGCAAGATTCTAACATATGAACAATTTAGCAAGCATCAGAGTATAGATGGACGTTAATTTTTTTCTTTCCTTTCTTAATTGTTAATATAGTTGTCAGGTGAGTGACTAATTACAGCATGGACTCTTAATTGAACCCAGAAGAGGGTTAAATTCCAGATGCCCACTTAACAAGCTATTTTGAGAATACCCCTACTCCGCTTTTTCATATTATCAAATTATATGGGCTCTCAAATCCCATAGCACTTATGTGAAGAAAAAAAAAATAGCCCGGGGCATAATGGAAGAGACACTTGATCTCAATTTAATGTGAAAAGTGATGTTACTTACCCGATCTTTGTAATTTGATATTGATATTTTTCTTTTTCCTTCTTTGTTATATTTTTATAAAATAAATAAAGATGAACATAAAAAAATAAATAAAAAAACATTTAAGTTGGGGCGGAGCCTGGCTGTCCTGGAGAGTGGCCGCATTTGAGTAGAGCTCCTGAGCCAACAGCTAGTTAATACTGATTAAATGTCCACAAATGGGCTGATTCTTACATAAAATACCTCTCATGGACCAGGGGAGACTTACAACTTTCATATAATTAGTGTCTGTGCCTGATCATAAAGAGAACTAACTATTTACCTATCGACACTTGAAAGCATACAAGGATAGCTGGCTGGAATAGAATATTATTACTGCGGCTGCTGTCTGATGCGCCGGATACCAGGAGTGAACCGGACTTAAAGACACACGGGCTCAAAGTGGTAGCAGATAACTGGTGGTAAAGGGCCGGTAACAGCAAAAAACTTGGGACCTACCAGAGACTTCACAGAGCGGCTTGAGAGGAGGCCTACATCACGCTCAGACGGAGCGGACGGGAACCCACGTGGCAGATCAGTTGAGCCTTTTGCGGCGATACTGGGTGACACTCTGCAGTGGGGCAGGATAACATCGCCTTTGGAGCAGACCGGATACATCTTGTCAGAGGAGACAGTTGAATAAAATCACGGAGGTCTTGGCGGGCCACAAGCAGGCTGAGGAAGTGAGTAGCAGATTCCATGGGAGAGCCATCTGTCCAAGTGAGTAGCCAGACACAGGGCTTAGACCCGACCGGAGGTGTGGTGTGAGTTGGCTATAAGCCAATCAAAATATAATCACCCGATACGATTGCCGCTGCAAGGAAGGGTCACTTGAGACAATTTGAATGACTGTTGGGGGCCACATGGACAGTAACCACACACAAAGGCCTAGAATCAGATAAGTCACTTACTAAGGCTGTAAATCAAAGAGTGCAAAGGAAAACCCTTAAATAAATAAAGCTTAAAGGGACATTCAACACTGCCCACAACATTAATCTATGTTTCTAAACTAAGTCTAAAGAGCAAGCTTGCAAGTTCCCCCTTTCTCTTACTTACTGCCTTCACTGTGCAATCCTCATCGATATCGTCAAAATTTTTCTCCTAATATGGCTGCTTAACTCCCCCCACTGTGACGTACAGCTCGTCTTCTTCAAACTAGCCGGCAGTTCTGTCCCATATCTCCTACTTCAATCCCAGCGCGTTCACGGGCGTTAGCGCATGCGCGATACAATAGGAACCTTAAAAGCGGGAACCATAATAACCCAAAGTGTTTCCGTTCCGATTATTTACTTATAGTACTTGATTCCGTTTTTCTAGGTAAATACCCTATCCGCAACAACTCCTTATTTACCCTAGTTAATAATGGTTGTTTATAAACTAGTAATAACATTTTTGTATTTCTCACATTGGTATATTGCTGTTAAAAAAAGCTAGACTGCACATAAATGATAGTTATCTAAGTTGATGCAGGAGTTCCAAATATCATAATGAATTTTGATTATTATCCATATAGATTGATTTTGGATAACATGTTATGACTTATTATGACATTAATACAACTATAATTAGTTTGCATAATTATTTTAATTTTCTTTATGCCTTACATATTTCAAATCTTATTCAATCCTCAATAGTTTCAACAACAATAATAAGCATGTTGCTCTTTTTTTTTTTTTTTATCCCTTCAAACTATTGTTCAATCAACTGTAAATAATGGTGATATAATAAAATAAAATAAAAATTACAGCATTCTAAAAAATACAATTAAAATGCTTGGAGATATTTTTTTTTTAATCTGTGTTTATTAAAAATATCAGCACCAAACACAATTAATTACAAAATTGTGTATATATATATATATATATATATATAAATATATAGTTCATATTTATTCAATATTAACAATGACTAGTCTAATAAAAATAATTTTATAATGTTTGTTTGTATGTTTGTGTGTCTACGTATATATCTTATTTAGTGCTTGTCCTTGTATATACAGATAGCCCTCAATTTACGCCGGGGTTAGGTTCCAGAAGGAATGGTTGGAAATCGAAACTGTTGTCAATTGAAACCCAGTTTATAATGTAAGTCAATGGGAAGTGTGGGAGATAGGTTCCATGCCCCTCTCAAAATTGTCATAATAACACCTAATACATTATTTTCTAAGCTTTGAAATGAAGAATTTAAATGCTAAACAGCATTATAAACCTAATAAATAATCAAACAACACAGATTATATAATTAAACTGTTAAATGAACAAAAAATTAGCTAAACAGCATTATAAACCTAATAAAATAGTCACAGAACACAGACTTCACTTGCATTTTTCTGCAAACAGTTCTTTATATGCATTACAATTTGGACTGATTTATAGACAGGAAGATCTTGTTCCTTTGAAATCTGCTTGATAGCTCCGGTCTGGTTAAACTGATTAATTTCAGCTTGCTTGGCTTTGCTGCAACACAAGTGGACAGCTCCACCTACAGGCTATTTTAATAAATGCACTTCTTCTCGATGCTTTTCAATAGCAGTCACATGACTATAAAAAAAGGTTGTTATTCTGAAACGGTGTAAATTGAACCGTTGTAAACCGAGGGCCACATGTATATATATCTAATTTTGATATGCCAATGTAAATAAAGATATTTTTTTAATTATACTGTTAAACAAAAAATAAATTTTGAAAGTATAAGACCACCATAAACCAAATACTTATTGCCATAGTAACTATGTCCTGCCAAGCAAATGAGTATGACATCTTTATTGCAAACTGTAATAATCTATTTTAAGACTGATAGATAACACCATTTGAGAATGATGGAGCGTGCGTGCTCAAAAGATAATTAAAATTTTTGAACAATAGTTAAAATTATTATATTAAGCTCTAATTTGAACCACCGTTTTTTTGAGCTATTACAAAAAACGTACTTTAATTTGAAAATAATAATATACAGGTGGCCCTCATTTTACAACGGTTGAATTTACAACGTTTCTGAACAACAAGCTTTTTTTCCATTCTTTTTACTGCTATTGAAATGCATTGCGAATTAGTGCATTTATTAAAATAGCCAGTAGGTTGAGGTGCCCGCTTCTGTTGCAGCAAAACCAAGCATGCTGAAATTAATCAGTTTTAACAGACCTGAGCTATCCAGCAGATTTCAAAGGAACAAGATCTTCCAGTCTATAAATCAGTCCAAATTGTAATGCATATAAAGAACTGTTTGCAGAAAAATGCAAGTGAAGTCTGTGTTTTGTGACTATTGCATTAGGTTTATAATGCTGTTTAGCTAATTTTTTTGTTCATTTAACTTAGTTTAATTATATATTCTGTGTTGTGTGATTATTTTAGTTGGTTTATAAATCTGTTTATCATTTAAAATCTTCATTTCAAATCTTTAAAAATAGTGTATTTGGTGTTACTTATGATAATTTTGAGAGGGGCCTAGAACCTATCTGCCTCACTTCCCATTGACTTACATTATAAACTGTCTTTAAAATTGGAATTGTTTAAATTTTAAAACATTCCTTCTGGAACCTAACCACAGTGTAAAAGTGAGGGATACCTGTATAAGAAATATTATTATGCATACACACATATATATATATATATATATATATATATATATATATATATATATATATATATATATATATATATATATGTATCAACAAGTATGGACTGCACTCACTGGATTCAGTTCAAATAATACCTTATTTATTCAATGTTGACATTTCGGGGAAAGCAAACCCCTTCCTCAGAACAAACTTTTGGTCTGAGGAAGGGGTTTGCATACCCCGAAACGTCACCATTGAATAATTAAGTTATTATTAGAACTGAATACAGTGAGTGCAGTCCCTACTTGTTGATACTTATTTAAATTTTGACTGAGCACCCTGGTTGCTGAATATCTTTGAATTGTGAGTGCAGATACACATTGAAAATATATATATATATATATATATATATATATATATATACATTCATATGGATATATATCGATATATATATTTATAAAGATTGATATATATACATATATAAAGATAAATATATACATATATATATTTATACATACACATGTATATACATAGATAACGAAATCTATATATTGATATATAAAAGAATGCAAGCAGGGATACTTGCCTAGATGTACTAATTTTATCTCCAAAAATTTATATTGATTTGATGTAATTATATACACAAATATATATACAAATCGATATGTATCTATATATATTAATAATAAAATATATACATATATATAGAGACATATACATATATATATTTTTCCGGAATATATATATATATATATATATATTTATATATATATATATATCTGGACAAGACAACAACAGGAATACTAAATATATATATAAACATACACACATATATATATATACATGCATCTAAATATATACGCATCCATATACATACATATATACAGATATATATATAAATATATATATGTATATAATTAAATTTCGAAATATATATAAACATATATATATATATATATATATATATATACATGCATCTAGATATATATGCATTCATATACATAAGTATATACAGATATTTATATATCTATATATATTGATACACAAACAAACATATATATA
Organism: Bombina bombina; assembly: GCF_027579735.1. Classification (NCBI taxonomy): domain Eukaryota; kingdom Metazoa; phylum Chordata; class Amphibia; order Anura; family Bombinatoridae; genus Bombina; species Bombina bombina. The sequence goes on along the minus strand of NC_069505.1, from coordinate 609,834,735 downwards.
TTTAAAAAAAATATATATATATATATATAAAACATATATGTATATATATATAAACGTATAAATAAATAAAAACATAAATATATATGTATATATATATATAATACTCAAAATACATGTGTATATGTATATATATATATATATATATATATATATATATACACTTGTGCTGCTTAGTTTCTTGTTCATAAAGGATCTATCTATTAGTTTATTACTATACTTACCGTAACAGTCGTGAATACACTGATATACTTTATGATTCTTCAATTGTGAAAAGCATTATTTTTTTTTTCAAAATTTGCAAAATTTTTTGAACTTGACATAGAACAGGTTAATCATGGTATCCAGCCTTTTTTTTTTTTTTTACCGTCAGTGCATTTGTAAAAACAAATACAGATAAATATTATAATAAATATATACCAAAATATAAACTTATTTAATATTGCATTATTGTTACGAATTTAAAAATTATAATTTTTTTATTCAAATACATTTATTCATAATTATTATTTTTAATTATATATTTATTTATTTTTCAGAAGATATAATGTCAACTTGCATATATAAATTATGTCCAAACTCCAGCCAAAGGACAAAACTGAATGTATCGACATCCCTTCATAAGTTTCCTCACTCACCAGAACTTATTTTTCAATGGTTGTCAGCTACTGGACAGTTTGATGATGCAATTGATGAAATGGTTTCTAGAGTGATTCAAACCAACAAGAATGGTCGATATAGAATGTGCTCTCTTCATTTCACCCCTAGTGATTATTATTCTAGTGGTTTGAAAATGTCTCTATATAAACATGCAATACCTTCAATCTTTGGGAATAATTTGCAAAAAAAAAATTGAAGTTTTTCAAAAAATGTCTGAAAAACATCAAGATAAGCAGACGACTAGTAAAAAAATTGTGGTTTCAATATAAGAAGGTTCAGTCACAGAAAGTGTTATTGATCCAGTTGTTCCTACATCTTCAATCTCAGCAATGTGTCTCCCCAGTGTTGTTACATGTCAATGTTGTGGACATTCGATCAATACATCCAAAAGAGATGTCTACACCAACACAGAAACTATTGTTCAAGATAAAGCGATTCAATTTGATAGAAAGCATGGTTCCAAATCTACAAGTACACAAACAGATTTCATATTACCTAGAACAAATGCTTCAACTTCAACCATTGGATTAAAAAATACTAAGGATGCTTATAGTTGGACAATGGGCGATATAACAGGAAATAAAACATTGACATCTATTGGCACTTGGACAGGACCTGACAACGCTATAGAAATTAATACTATGGACGAACACTTACAACCTCTGATAGTTAATATGTCACCTATTTTCCCCTCGTCACCAATGGATATAAATGATGAAGCAACAGAAGATATGATGTTAGATTCAGAGTTATTAAATGAAACTGTGGCAAGTAGTCAATTTGTTGATAATTCTATACTCAAAGACCCAAATTACAGTCCAGACACCAGTATGACTACAGCAGATGAGTACAGTATATTAAAAGAAAAAAATTTCGATTTCTACGTTAGAGAAAAAAAATACTTAGTTTTCGAAAGTTGTTTAGATGAGTTATTACATTTTCTACCTTGCTCGCAAAAGGATTGCAGTGCACCAATAATTTCAAAAGAAAAAAGAATACTTGGAACTTTACTAATAGTTACTGGTGAATGTCTTTCAGGACATGAAGGCAAACTATGGTATAGTCAACCTAAAATTCAACAAATGCCAATTGGTAATCTATTATATTCAGCTTCCATCTTATTCAGTGGCAATAATTTTGAAAAAGTATCTGAATTTTCCGAATACCTGGGTCTACAATCTATTTCAAGTCAAACTTATTATAAAATTCAAAAGAAATTTTTATTTCCAACTGTTGAACTACATTGGGTTCAAGACCGGCAAAAAAACATAAACAGCTTTAGGGACAGGGCTATCACATTGTGTGGTGATGGGCAATGTGATAGCCCTGGATATTGTGCTAAGTATTGTACTTATACGATGATTGAAGACGAGTCCAAAAAAATTATCGATTTAAACATAGTACAAGTCACAGAGGCATCTTCATCAGTAGCGATGGAGTCCAAGGCCTTTCGTAGAGCTATGAACAACATAGCTATAGAACAGTTAATGGTACTACAAATTGCAACTGACAGGCATGTAAGCATACGAAAAATTTTGAGAGAGCAATACCCAGTAATAAAACATCAATTTGACATCTGGCACTACGGCAAGAGTATTCGTAAGAAATTAATTTCCTTAAGTAGAAAAAAAAATTGTAAGTCGATTGCAACATGGATCCCTTCTTTAATTAATCACCTTTGGAACTCCAGCTTAAAGTGTAATGGCAATGCTGATATAATGCGAAAAATTTGGCAATCATCTTTGTATCACATATGTAATATACACTCTTGGAATGATGGAAGTTCTATTAATGTTTGTGGACATGAAGAATTGAATGAAGATGCTGAACGTGAAAGAGCATGGTTAGATCCAAAAAGCAAGGCTTTTGAAAACTTGCAACAAATAATATGTGATCCAAGGATGGATAAGGATTTCAAAAGTCTATCTCAATTCTGTCATACTGGTTCAATCGAAGTGTTTCACGGCCTTGTATTAAAATATAGGCCCAAAAGAGTGCATTTCTCTATGGATGCAATGGAAGCTAGGACCAAACTTGCTGCACTGGCACATAACAACAACACAACACGAATCCAAGAACGCATAAGGAGAGAAACTGAAACAAGTGGTAGCTTAGGTGATTTGAAGTTCAAATCAGTTTTTACTAAAAGTAAAAAGGAATGGCAGCTGAGGCCAATTTATGAATCCATGAACATGGATCACATATTTCCAATGTTAGTCGATGTACTTTACTTATATAATGGTGACTTGGACAACACATGGGAATCCAAAAATGATTCTTTGCACGATAACATCGCTAGCAAGCCACGACCAAGCAAAGAATTATTATTGGAAAATAAAAGATCACGTTTTCTAAAAACAAGTTAGACTGAAATACTTATATACGTTAATTTTAACATAATTAAAATCTTGTTATTAGAGGTTATAAATGGTTGTTACTTAAATATTTAATAGTATTTTGTTTTCATTAGAATTGTTTAGTAAATCGACTGTCCAAAAACGTCATTAATGAACAATAATATTTTTATTTATAACATGGATGAATATTTTAAAAAATTATATTTCAACGCAAAAATATTTTAGTATTGTAAATAAATAAAACAAAACAAATATATATATATATATATATATATATATATATATATATATTTATTATTTTTTTATATATATATATATATATATATTACTAATTGAATAAAATTTATTACAAATAAACATGTGTATAGACTCTGTAATCATTCCCAAATTATTTCTGATGCTGGACCCTCTTCATCTGCATATCTAAAACCTATATAGAGATTGTCCGGTTCTGGAAAATGTTCTCTTATTGTTTTCACAACACACGCAGGAATAGCTGTTCTTACTCTCGGTCCAAGGTATCCATGTACCATATTCACAAATCTCCTATAAGCCACTCTACGATAGTCACTATAAAAAGAAATTACGATTGTTAATAATAAACAAGTACTTTTAAAGATTAAAAGATTAATGTTCCGTGTGACCTATTAAAAAAAAATATACCTTTCTCTCATTTCTATCTGGCTATTGCTTCCACCATTAAAAAAATCTCACACCGTATGCATAGAATTCCTTTAAAATATCACGATTTGAAAGTTCTACGCTCACATACTGTTCCAAAGCGATGCATGGAGATTCCGGTGAACGATTAATAAATATTCTTGGAATTTCGTGGCAACATAAGCTTTCAACCACAGTTGGCATCGGCTGACAATTACCACACCTACACCAATCAGTATTACCAAGCCTATTGTTTATTGATTGTGTTTCCTCGCTTTCGATAGTATCTGTTAAAACCGGAACTATATTTTCTGTGGCTACTTTTCTCCTAGGATCGGTAATGTGCGACATATCAGCCACAAAATTCTCAAATCTTGCTCTCCTTCTCATATTCATTTCTTCTCTCTTTTGTTCATGTGTGAAAAATAACATAAATTCGATAAATAAAAATTTTTTTTTGGGATATATATAACTCAAAATAAAATTAAGAAAAAAAAAAAAAAAAAATTTAAAAAAAACAATATATATATATATGTATATATATATATATATATATATATATATATATATATATATATATATATATATATATATATATATATATATATATATATTATTTTATCAAATGTCTCACCAGCCTTTCTAATTCTTGGGAATCTAAATCATTAATTTTCCAACGAGTATTGTTTTCTCCTGAAGCCATTCTGCATATAATATAATGTTAAAAAATTAGTGATTTAACATATGTCTATTACTCATTGAACAGTAAGCATTTAAAATATATATTATATTAGGAATACATTTGATATAATGTTTATTCAATGTACTTACGGTTACATAATATTATTAAAAGCAACACATGCAAATATATTACATATTACAAGCTATGTGTAATATCGATGTATTCAAATAATGCATGTAATAAAAATAAATAAAATATTCATTAAATAGTGTTGTATGTTATTATACTGATGCAGATAACAATGATCCGATAACAAACACTTCTATGCAATACCCATGAGACAGTTCCACAACTCTATCATTATATAGTGCAGGTTATTATTCAATGGACGAATATACCATTGATGCTAACAAGATTAATTTATATATATATATATATATATATATATATATGTATCTTTTTTTATATATATATATATATATAGATATATATATATATATATATATATATATATATATATATATAGACATACACATGTATATGGATATCTATATTTATATAATATTGTGTTTGTATGTCTATATATATATATATATATATATATATATATATATATATATATATATATATATTGATATGAAATTTAGATATATATGTATATAAATTGAAAGGAATTAATAAACGAAAAATAATTCTAATTATAGTTTCATTTGTAAATTAAATTATATTATATATCTATTTAAATTGAAAGAAACAATCAAGCGTTGAACGAACTATAGCAGAATAGAGTATTCTATGGCTAGTTCACACCAAAGAGGCAGCCTCTTTTTGCTCAACATATGCCTTTCACAGATAAAAACTTCCCTTTAGCATATCAGTCTGATCCTGACTTCACAGTACACTCCAGCCACGAAATACAGGGCAATCACTCTCTGAACATGATAAACAACAAAACCTGATAAGTAATTTTATGAATATTGTGTTCTTCGACAGTGAGGTGCATCCATATACCTCTTTGCACATTGATCAACAAATATATTTAGATATATATGTATATATATATATATATATATATATATATATATATATATATATATGTGTCTATAAATATAGATTGATATTTATAAATATATATATATGTGTGTCTATAAATATAGATATATATATAAATATATATATATATATATATATAAATATATAGAGAGATATAGATATATACATACATATATATTTGTCTCTAAATGTAGATAGATAGAAATATATATATATATATGTCTCTATAAATCTAGATAGATATATATATATATATATATATGTCTATAAATATAGATAGATATTTATATATATATATGTGTTTATAAATATAGATAGAGATATAGATATATACATATATTTTGGTCTAACAAGCAAGATATTTATATATATATATATATATATATATATATGTGTATAGAAATCGAGATATATATATATATATATATATATATATATATATATATATATAGAGAGAGAGAGAGAGAGAGAGAGAGAGAGAGATATATGTATATAAAACCAAAAAAAAAATATATATAGAGAGAGAGAGAGAGAAAGAGAGAGAGAAAGAGAGAGAACTGTATAGTTTAAGAGAAACATTGATATAAAAAAAATATATATATATATGTATATATATATATAGAGAGATAGAGAGAGATAAATATATATAGAAATATATATATCTATAAAAATAGATATAGAGAATTAAATATATATATATATAATTCTCTCCGTCTCTCTCGATAGATATATATAGATAGATAGATAGATAGATAGATAGATAGATAGATAGCTATAAAGAGAGAGAATGAGAGCGAGAGAGATAAAAAGAGAGAGATAATGATAGAAAAATAGAAAGACAGACAGACAAATATAGTGCTCAAAGGTGATATATAAATAAATATGTAAATTTATTAAAATATATATATATATATATATGTGTGTGTGTGTATATAAATTTATATATATATATATATATATATATATATATACACACACACACATATATATATATATATATATAAATTTTAAAAAAGAGATAGAGAGAGAGACAGACTAATAGAGATTTTGAAAATTAGACTGATAGAGACAGGGAGAGAGACAGATACATTGAAAGAGAGAGAGACACAGAGATAAAGAAAGAGATAGGGAGAAATATAGAGAGAGAGATATAGAGAGATATACAGACACATAGAGAGAGACATGGAGAAATACAGAGAGATAGAGAGAAAGAGAGACAGAGAGAGAGAGATAAACATGGCAAGATACACAAAAAGAGAAAGATATATAGACAGAGATAGAGTCATAGACATTGAAAGATAGATAGAGACAGAGATAAAGAAACAGATAGAGATATAAAGAGATAGAGAGCGAGTGATAGAGAGAGAAAGACAGACACCAAGAGAGATAGACATGGGGAAATAGAGAGAGAGAGAGAGAGAGACACAGACATGGAGAGATAAATAAAGAGAGAGATATAGACAAAGGTATATAAAGAGACATTGAAAGATAGAGCGATAGAGATACATAGAGTTAAAGAAAGAGAGAGAGAGATAAAGAGAGAAATAGAAATAGAGAGACCAAGACAGACACATAGAGATAGACATGTTGAAATAGAGAGAGAGAAAGAGAGAGACAGACATGGAGAGATAGAGAAAGATATATAGAAATAGAGAAAAAGACATTGAAAGATAGAGAGAGAAAGATAGAGAGAAATAAATAGATAGAGAGATAAAGACAGACACAGAGAGAGAGAGATGTAGGAATAGAGAGAGAGACACAGAGAGAGAGACAGACATGGAGAGATAGATAAAAAGAGAGAGAGAGAGATATACCAAGAGAGAGAGACATAGACATTGAAAGATAGAGAGAGAGAGAGACAGAGAGAAAGAAACAGAGAGAGAGAGATAGAGAGAGATAAAGACAGAAACAGAGAGAGACATGTAGAAATATAGAGAAATAAAGACAGAGAGAGAGAAATAGAGACAGAAACATATAGAAATCTTTCCATCATGTAATTGTTATTTAACAATTATATAACAAAATATATTTATTTACATTGGGATTTATATTTTCAATAAATATACATGGACAAGCTCATAGTAACACATACATAAAATAAAAATACACAAAATAATAAAAAAAATTTGATTGTAGACTATTCATTGTTAAAATTTTATAAGGATGATAAATATATATACAATTTCGGACTTGAGTGAAGATAATTTTATTAATCACATTCTAAAAAAAAATATCTAATAGCATTTTAATTTTATTTTTGAAACTGCTGTAATTTGTATATTGTTTGTATTTTCCATTACTTAAGGTATGTACTTAAAGAAATAACAATGGTAAATGACAAAATGGAATGCCCCTAGACTTTAATGGGATGTAAAATTAAAAAGTGTTGAATCAACAAAACTAGGAGAGATATTAACTAGATATTTACATGATATGTTCCCCGGATACAGTAGCATATTCTAAAAGTGAGATTACGTGAGATTATAGCTGCTTTCTATGGAATGACAAGGGTGAATGACTCGATGGAATGCCCATAGACTATTATTTGATTACATGTAGTGCTATATAAACAGAAATATGAAACATATCATGTAGATATTTACCAGTTATGTTCCCCAGGTACATTAGCATATTCTGAAAGTGATAATACATCAGATTATAGCGGGTTTCTATGGAATGACAAGGGTGAATGACAAAGTAGAATGCCTATAGATTACAATGTGATTACATTTAAAAGTGCTATAGCAAAAAAAATATCAGACATATCAAATAGAAATTGACAAGATATGTTCCACATATACAGTATCATAATCTGAAAGTGAGATCACGTCAGATTATAGCTGCTTTCTATGGACTGACAAGGGTGCATGACATAATGTAATGCCCATAGACTATAATGGAATAAAAATTTCAAGTGCTATACAAAATAAAATATGAGACATATCAAATAGAAATTATCTATAATTTCACTTAATCTCAATTTCAGAATATGCTACTGTACCTGGGGAACATATCTGTTAAATATATACTTGATATCTCTCATATTTGTGTTTCAAAGCACTAAATGAAAGCCATTTATAGTCTATGGAAAATCCATTTTGTCATTCACCCTATGTCATTCATTAGAAAGCAGCTATAATCTCACGTAATCTCATTTATAGAATCTGAAACTGTACCTGTGGAACATATCTGGTTAAATAGCTACTTCATATGTGTCATATTTTTGTTGCTATGGCACTAAATGTAATCCCATTATAGTCTATGAGCATTCCATTATGTTATTCACCCTTGTCATTCCATAAAAAGCAGCTATAATCTGAAGTAATCTCACTTTCAGAATATGCTACTGTACCTGGGGAACATATCTGGTAAATATCTATTTGATATGTCTGATATTTGTTTTTCAATATCACTTTTATATGTAATACCGTTCTAGTCTATATTCATTGCACATTGTCATTCATCCTTGTCATTCGATATAAAAAAAGTATAATCTGATTAAATATAACTTTCAGATTTTGATAATGTACCTGGGGAACATATCTAGTAAATATATAGTTAATAGGTCTCCTAGTTTTGTTGCTTCAACACTTTTAATTTTACATCCCATTTAAGTCTGTGGGCATTCCATTTTCTCATTCACCCTTGTCATTCCATAGAAAGCAGCTGTAATCTCAAGTAATCTCATTTATAGAATATGCTACTTTACCTGGGGAACATATGTGTTAAATAGCTACTTCATATGTCTCATATTTTTATTGCTAGGGCACTAAATGTAATCCCATTATAGTCTATGAGCATACCATAATGTTATTCACCCTTTTGATTCCATAGAAAGCAGCTATAATCAAAAGTAATCTCACTTTAGGAATATGCTACTGTACCTTGGAAACACATCTAGTAAATATTTAGTTAATATCTCTCCTAGTTTTGTTGCTTCAACACTTTTAATTTTACATCCTATTAAAGTCTAGGGGCATTCCATTTTGTCATTCACCCTTGTCATTCCTTTTTATAACATCCCCTTAATTAATGTTGTTTGAACAATAGTCAAAACTGATTAAAACTAAAATGATCAAGATGCTTATTAATGGTGTTGAGACTATTGATGAATGTATATGCTACTGAATAATAAAATTTGAAATAGGTAAGGCATAAACCAAATTAAAAAAATATAATGCTAAGTAATTATAAGTATTAATGTAATAATTAGTACTGGCATAATAACCCATAACATATTATACAAAATCAATCTTTAGGGATAATCATCCAAATTCATTATGATCTTTTAAAATCCTCCCTCAACTTAGATAACTATCATTTTGGTGCAGTCTAACTATTATTTTTTACAATACAATAATGTTCTAAATACATTAACATTATTATTCGTTTACAAATAAACATTATTATTGCGGCAAAATAATTTGTTGATGTGGATAGTGTTATTACCTAACACAATGTAATAGAGTACTGTAAGCAATATCAGCGTAACGGAAACAACTTCAATTATTTTGGTTCCGCTTTTCGAGTTCCTAGTAGATTGCGCATGCGCTAACGGCCGTGAACGCGCTTGGATTTCAGTCCGGGGAATGGGGTCTCATTGGCTGCTAGTTTGAGAAAGAAGGCTTAGACGTCACGGTGGGGGGAGTTAGGAAGACATATTAGGACAACAATTTGGAAGATGCGAAAGACGATTCAACAGTGAAGGTGGTAAGTAAGAGAAAGGGGGCACCTTGCAGCTTTATCCTTTTATTTAGTTTTCAAACATAGATTAATGTTGTAGGCAGTGTTGAATGTCCCTTTAATTACACTTGCAATACATATAGGGGTGCTCCTTTAGAATACATAAACAGGGGTGTTATTGAAGTCAGGATCATTGTTTGGCAAAATGGCACATAAAAAATCAGGGATGGGGGATAAAGGCCTGAAGACCAGAAATATGAATCATTACCTTAAAAGCCTAGACCCCCAAGTTCCTGAGGATACTTTAACTGGACCTGACCCTATGTCAACAGATTTTGAACACATTTCCCCTGAGAGCATACCACCTGTGCAATATGTCATAAAAGAGGACATAAAAAATCTTTCATCTAAGCAGGACATTAAAGAAGTTGTCAGCAAAATTAAAAATTTATTTGGAGAGCTACGTAGGGATGTCACAGATTTAAATAAAAGTCTCAAAACAATTGAGCAATCTCAAGACACAATACAAGGCCAAATAAAATAAGTTATTCCCCAGGTACAACACAATACCAATATGATTCAAAATCTGCTAGACAGAATTGAGGATCTAGACAACCGTGGAAGACGGAATAACTTGCGCATCAGGGGCATTCCTGAGAGTGTAAACCCCAACGCATTGCAGGGATATTTGCAAGATTTGTTTAGGGTGATCAAGGGCACTCCTATGGCACCAGAAGTCAGTATAGAAAGAGCCCCCCGGGTTCATTTGTTTAACTATCACTCCATGTACAAGTAATTAAGAGTTAGCCTATTAACTACTTTTGTTAAAAAAAAAAAATAATAACTAGCTAAAGGCACATTCCCTTTTAGAGTTTGTTTAAAAAAAAAAAAAAGAAGAGTTTTATTATTGCATTGTTTACGCTGCAGGAGACTGTGTAATTACATTGTGATTTGCCTTACTTACAGCCGCCAAGAGCAATTTCAATATATCCTAGTGGTTGCTCTACTTGAATAATCTGTCCTTGAACTTGCTCTTCTCCTAACTTTTCTCTTGCCTCCCCACCTTCCCCTCACTTCTCTTCCTTGGCACCTCTCTTTCTTTCCTCCTCTCTCTCCCTTTTTTTTTTTTTTTAAATCTCCTTCCAGATGACGCCCCCGGGCTCAATGCCGAGAGTGTACCCTATTAAACTCCTCACGATAAATGTGAAGGGATTAAACAGTCCCGGAAAACGCTCCATAGTTTCCCGTGAGCTGCACAGACTACAGGGGGATCTGTTTTTCCTCCTGGAGACCCACTTCACCAGGCACAAAGAACCTAAGTGGAATAACCACAGGTACCCCATTGCACTCTTTGCTTTAGGGCCACGTAAAAATAACGGGGTGGGAATACTCTTACACCACAGAATACCTTTCCAAGTACAGACAGTGGACCGAGACAGGGAGGGCAGATACATTATAATAGTGGGGCTGCTGTATGGTAGGCCCGTGACACTGGTTAATGTTTATGCACCGAATACAGCACAGCACATTTTCTTCAAATCTCTATCTAACAAGCTCCTTGAAATCTCTAGGGGGGTTATGATTCTGGGAGGCGATTTCAACGCGCCGCTAATCCCTAGACTAGACACATCTAACGGAGTTTCCAGTGTCTCACACCATATTCTAAAGCATATTAACAATACCATGAAAACACATATACTACATGATGTCTGGCGCACTTTACATCCAACAGAGACTGACTTTACATATTACTCTAGCCCACATAAAAAGTACTCACGGATCGATTATTTCTTCAGAGACTCACAGGGAATTGCATACATGTCACATAGTACCATCTCTCCCATTACATGGTCTGATCATGCACCGGTCTCCTGTGTGATGAATTGGCCAGACATTCCATCCACGCCATTTATGTGGCGACTAGATGATTCACTACTGAGTTGCCCACTAGTGGTGGAGGATATAACAACCAAAATGACGGAATACTTTAACATAAACCTCGCGGATGACCTACAGCTTTCCACTGTGTGGGAAGCACACAAAAGTGTTATCAGGGGTCTCTTTATAACACATAAAAGTAGGATAGCTAAACAGGCCAGGGAAAAATACAACAATACCCTCCTACAGATAATGAAGTTGGAAGACCTACATAAAAGACTCCCTACTGACACTACTTTGCTGACTGAACTAACACAGGCCAGGACAGATTTTAAACAACTATTGCAGGAGGAAAACCAGAGGAAAGCCTTGTTCTTGAAACAAACATACTATGAGGGGGGTGACAAAGCGGGGAAGCTATTGGCCAGAGCCCTCCGCCGCTCACAATTGAAGGCGCATGTTTACACACTAAAAGATAAAGACAGAAACGTCCAAAAAGATAGCCCAAACATTGCAGAGGTCTTCCGCACTTATTATAGTCACCTATATACCGTTTTAGCCCCGAATGATAGTCAAGAACGACTTAAAATAGCAGACTATCTAGATGGATTACAATTGCCCACTTTAACAAAAGAATCAGTCGAGTTCCTCGAATCACCTCTCACGCAAGAGGAGATCCAGATAGCAATATCTGCTCTCCCAAATGGGAAAAGCCCAGGTCCAGACGGGTTTGGGGCGAAATATTATAAGACATTTTTACAAGTTTTGATGCCCCACATGCAAAATGTATTTAATAGTATATCAGAACAGGAGGCTTTACCTACTTCTATGTTGACTGCCTACGTGACTGTACTGCCTAAACCGGGTAAACCGGTGGATGTACCACAGAGTTATAGGCCAATCTCACTTTTGAATACCGATGTAAAAATTCTGGCTAAGACCCTAGCTAATAGAGTTAATACAATTCTCCCCACGTTGATCTCTTTGGATCAGGCTGGGTTTGTCCCTGGGAGGGAGACGAGAGACAACACCCTGAAAGTTCTACAACTGATTAAATATTCTAAAAATAACACCATACTATTAGCATTGCTCTCAACTGACACGGAGAAGGCGTTTGACAGAGTAAATTGGCAATTTCTTAGAAGTACAATGGGAAAGATGGGATTTGGTGAGAGATTTCTGGGAATGGTTTTTGCTTTGTACTCAACACCAAATGCTAGGGTTAAGGTCAACAATATCCTTTCAGCCCCTTTTAAAATTTCAAACGGCACTAGGCAGGGGTGCCCACTGTCCCCCTTGCTGTTTGCCATTTCTATAGAGACGTTGGCATGTAGCATTAGGGCCAATAGCTTGATACGAGGAATCAAATCTGGAAATAAAGAATACAAAATAGTAATGTATGCTGACAATCTTTTGTTTACGATCACTGATGTTGAGACCTCTATTCCGGCATTGCTGTGTGAATTTTCCAAATATGGTGAGGTATCTCACTTCCTACTGAATAACACTAAGGCCGAATTACTAAGCATTAACCTAGAAGCTGATACTATGGATTGGCTTAGAGCTTACAGCCCTTTTGTCATAAATACCTCAACCCTGAAATACCTTGGTGTAAGACTTGCCGCTAGAGTGGCAGATATGTTTGAGGCCAATTACGTTGTTCTTAAGAAAGATATATCCAATGACCTAACAGCGTTGAAGCATAAAATGATTTCTTGGCTGGGAAGAATCAACGTCGTTAAGATGAATATTCTACCCAGGGTGCTGTATGTTCTACAAACCTTGCCAATCCCCCTCCCGCACTCCTTCCTCCCCTCCCTACAGAGGATAATAGAAGATTACATCTGGAAGGATGTCAGACCTAGGGTAAATAGGAGGACCATGTATCTCCCTAGGGTTGAGGGTGGGCTCGGGCTCCCAAATTTTCTAAACTACAGAAGAGCTACTCTGCTTCAGAGGGTGGTAGAGTGGTGCCACAACAATCCCCAAAAATACTGGATAGGTCTGGATGCTAGTATACTTGGGTCTGGGAACCTCGCCTCTCTCCCATGGATAGACAAGAGATCTAGGCCTATGGTGACGGATCTTTACCCCTTGATAAGTGTGATGTTGGATGAATGGGACAAGACATTACGAACAGACTCACACATATCAACACTATACTCTCCACTGTCCCCAATATATGGGAATCCGGGGCTGATGTTACAGGCACAGTTGCCACCTAAACAAATTCAATTTGCCAACAATCGGGTCAGACAGTTTATAACTAAGGAGGGACTGAAGAGTAGAGAAGAGTTACTTGATGTTGACCCCACCTTTAAGATACCCTGGTTTGTGTACCTACAAATAGGCCATTACATTGCAACACATAAATACAAACAATCTTTTCAAAGGGACCAGACTCCCTTTGAAGGGCTGTGTACTCAGAGTGCCACCCCCAGACATCTAACTTCAAAGGTGTATGGTCTCCTCCTGAGGGGGGAGCATGATCTCCCAACTTATGTCAGACAATGGCATTTGGAGTTGGGTGTAGAGCTGGACATGCAGGAGTGGCAACGGATCTTCCAGGCCTCTAGGAGTGTGTCAGTTTCAGCACGCATTCAGGAGTCACACTACAAATTACTAAGTCGCTGGTACCTGACACCATCACGCCTGAAAAAAATCTATCCTAATTCCTCGGACAGGTGCTGGAGGGGCTGTGGAGGAACATGCTCCATAACACATATCTGGTGGGATTGTCCACTGTTGGGGGAGTTCTGGACGGAGGTATGGGGTCACATCCAATCCACCTTGGAACTGGAGGTTCCAAAAACTATGGAGACATTACTGTTCCATTTTCCGTCCCAGATCTCGGATTCCACTAAAAAAACTTTGTTGGTACTGATGTTGACGAGTGCCAAAAACCTGATATGGCCAGGTGGAAAACAAATAGGATTCCACTGGTATTGGAGTGGAGGCAGGAGGTAGATAATCTGTTAAGTCTGGAAAAATACCACTATGCCCGAACTGGGAAACTAGATACCTATGAAATGCTGACCCATCTCTGGAAAACTGGTATCACATGAGATACCGATGCCTACCAGAACGGGTGAATTGCTGATTGTGTCTTGAGGTGTTTTTTTTTTCTCTTCTCTTCTCTCTCTCTATTTCTTTTCTTCTTTCATTCCCCCCCACCCTTCTGAATATACAAACTAGAAAAGTAGCCACATGAGGAGCCATGACAATGGCGGGTTGTGAGGTGAACATCCGCCTTTCTGACAAACCAAGGCTTTGAACAGTCGACTGCAGTGAGTTATTATAATATTGATGTATATTGAGAAATATTATTATTATAAGTTTATATTGTGAATATTTGCGAGACGTTTTGTTTTTCTGTTAATTTGCTCCTAGGAGCCCTTGCTGTGCTCATTATCTTGGACTGTAATAACAACCCTGGCACAGCAAAACTCTAAGAAAAAGTGAAAATTTGGAGCCTGAATAAACTGAACTCTCATGTCTATTACTCATTGGACGTGAAGTCCGTTGGACTTTAAACACCTCCTTTAAAACCTTCCAACGGGAGGTAAGGCTTGTTCCAATGGTTATTTGTGATGTAATCTTAAACGAAATTATTGAGAATGTTTATGTATAAGTTTTTTAAATTTTTCAATAAAGCTCCTTTAAAAAAAAAAAAAAAAAACCCATTTAAGTTAACGACCAAGGATGTACCCTGTACATTGTTGGTTCCTTCAAGGCATCCTGCAATAACAGGTTTTAGCCATCAGATGCAGAGAGAGCCACTCTGTGGCCCTCTCTGCATTGGACATCAATGGTCACGATCTTTGGTGGGTGAAAGCCGATGCAGGAGGTGGGTGGAGCGGCCCTCGGTGGGAGGAATCTGTAAGAGGGGGCGGGATCACGGGCGAAGTCACCGGGAGCACACACCGGGGGGCGGGGCGGGGCAGGCGCATGCATGGGGCGGGAGCGGGTGGGAACTGCTACACTATGAAACATTTGCCCAAATAAAGTGGGA
The DNA here is from genome assembly GCF_027579735.1 of Bombina bombina. NCBI lineage: Eukaryota > Metazoa > Chordata > Amphibia > Anura > Bombinatoridae > Bombina > Bombina bombina. The sequence continues at coordinate 609,818,753 of NC_069505.1, read as the reverse complement.
GAGAGGAGGGAGGGAATTATGATCTAAGGGATCTGGGAGAGGGTTGGGGGTTGGTTTTTGAGGGGGGGAAGCTACACTACAGAAAAATAGGGAAAACAAAAAACATTTATTGTAAACTGGGTACTAGCAGACAGCTGCCAGTACCCAAGATGGTGCAAATAAGGTAGAGGGGGAGGGTTACAGAGGTGTTTGGGGGGGTCAGGGAGGTTGGGGGCTAAGGGGGGGATCCTACACAGCAGAATATGACTTTAAAAAAAAAAAGATATAAAAAAAAATACCTTTATTTTAGTACTGGCAGACTTTCTGCCAGTACCTAAGATGGCGGGGACAATTGTGGGATGGGGGAGAAAAGAGAGCTGTTTGGGAGGGATCAGGGGGTGTGATGTGTCAGGTGGGAGGCTGATCTCTACACTACAAGCTAGCTAATTAAACCCTTCACTGCTGGGCATAATACAAGTGTGGTGCGCAGCGGCCTTCTAATTACCAAAAAGCAACGCCAAAGCCATATATGTCTGCTATTTCTGAACAAAGGGGATCCCAGAGAAGTATTTGCAACCATTTGTTTTATAATTGCACAAGCTGTTTGTAAATAATTTCAGTGAGAAACCTAAAGTTTGTGAAAACATTTGTGAAAAAGTGAACAATTTTTTTTTTATTTGATAGCATTTGGCAGTGAAATAGTGGCATGAAATATAACAAAATGGGCCTAGAGCAATACTTTCGGATGTCTTCTAAATATATATATATATATATATATATATATATATATATATATATATATATATATATATACATGTCAAGGGATATTCAGGGATTCCTGACAGATATCAGCTTTACAATGTAACTATCGCTAATTTTGAAAAAAAAAGTGGTTTGAAAATAGCAAAGTGCTACTTGTATTTATTGCCCTATAACTTGCAAAGAACATGTAAACATTGGGTATTTTTAAACTCAGGACAAAATTTAGAAACTATTTAGCATGGGTGTTTTTTTGGTGCTTGTAGATGTGTAACAAATTTTGGGGTCAAAGTTAGAAAAAGTGTGATTAAAAGTAAATTATAAGATATGATGAAAATAATGGTATCTTTAGAAAGTCCATTTAATGGCGAGAAAAACGGTATATAATATGTGTGGGTACAGTAAATGAGTAAGAGGAGAATTATAGCTAAACACAAACACAGCAGAAATGTAAAAATAGCCTTGGTTCCAAATGGACCGAAAATGGAAAAGTGCTCTGGTCCTTAAGAGTTTAATTTAGGGCATTTTTTAGTTTATTGTTAGATTAGGGGGTTATTTTATTTTGGGGTGGCTTTTTGTTTTTATAGGGGTATTAGATTAGGTTTCATTTTTATTATTTTGGATAATTTCATTTATTATTTTTTGTAATCTCAAAAATGGTGTGCGGTGCTAATGCACAGTTTTACCTTACCGCTCACCACAGACAGCGCTGGTATTACGGGTCTTTAGAAACCCGGCGTTAACCGCAAAAAAGTGAGCGTAGAGCAGAATTTAGCTCCACATTTCACCTCAATACCAGCGCTGCTTACAGTAGCGGTAAGCTGGAAAAACGTGCTCGTGCACGATTTCCCCATAAGAATCAATGGGGCTGATTCGGCTGAAAAAAAAGTCTAACACCTGCAGAAAAGCAGCGTTCAGCTTTTAACGCAGCCCCATTGATTCCTATGGGGAAATACTTTTTATGTCTACACCTAACAACCTAACATGAACCCCGAGTCTAAACACCCCTAATCTTACACTTATTAGCCCCTAATCTGCCGCCCCCGACATCGGCGACACCTACATTATATTATTAACCCCTAATCTGCCGCTCCGGAAACCACCGCCACCTACATTATACTTATGAACCCCTAATTTTTCGCCCCCAACATCGTTGACACCTACATTATAGTTATTAACCCCTATTCTGCCTTCCCCAATGTCGTTGCAGCCTACCTACAATTATTAACCCCCTAATCTGCCACCACCAATGTCCCGCCACTATAATAAAGTTATTAACCCCTAAACCTAAGTCTAACCCTAACCCTAACCCCCCCTAACTTAAATATAATTTAAATAAATCTAAATAAAATTACTATTAATAAATAAATTATTCCTATTTAAAACTAAATACTTACCTATAAAATAAACCCTAAGCTAGCTACAATATAACTAATAGTTACATTGTAGCTAGCTTAGGATTTATTTTTATTTTACAGGCAACTTAGTTTTTATTTTAACTAGGTACAATAGTTATTAAATAGTTATTAACTAATTAATAACTTCCTAGTTAAAATAAATACAAATATACCTGTAAAAAAAATCCTAACCTGTTACAATTACACCTAACACTACACTATAATTAAATAAATTACCAAAATTAACAACAATTAATTACAATTAAATAAACTAAATTACGGGAAAAAAACCCACTAAATAACAGAAAAAAATAAAATAATGAAAATTTTTTAAAACTAATTACACCTAATCTAATCCCCCTAATAAAATAAAAAAGCCCCCCAAAATAATAAAAATCCCTACCCTATACTAAATTACAAATAGCCCTTAAAAGGGCTTTTTGTGGGGCATTGCCCCAAAGTAATCAGCTCTATTACCTGTAAAAAAAAAAGACAATATCCCTCCCAACATTACAACCCACCACCCACACACCCAACCCTACTCTAAAACCCACCCAATCCCCCCTTAATAAAACCTTACACTACCCCCTTGAAGATCACCCTACCATGAGACGTCTTCACCCAACCAGGCAGAAGTGGTCCTCCAGACGGTCCGAAGTCTTCATCCTATCCGGAGTGGAGCGGGTCCATCTTCAAGACATCCGACGCGGAGCATCCTCTTCTTCCGACGACTAACACTAAATGACGATACCTTTAAGTGGTAATTTATTTAATGATAGTGTAGTGTTAGGTGTAATTGTAACTTAGGTTAGGATTTATTTTACAGGTATATTTGTATTTATTTTAACTAGGAAGTTATTAAATAGTTAATAACTATTTAATAACTATTCTACCTAGTTAAAATAAATACAAAGTTGCCTGTAAAATAAAAATAAACCCTAAAATAGATACAATGTAACTATTAGTTATATTGTAGCTATCTTAGGGTTTATTTTATCGGTAAGTATTTAGTTTTAAATAGGAATAATTTAGTTAATAATAGTATTTTTATTTAGATTTTTTTAAATTATATTTAAGTTAGGGTTAGACTTAGGTTTAGGGGTTAATAACTTTATTATAGTGACGGCGGCATTGGGGGCGGCAGATTAGGGGTTAATAATTGTAGGTAGGTTGCGACGACATTGGGGGCAGTAGAATAGGGGTTAATAACTATAATGTAGGTGTCGGCGATGTTGGGGGCATCAGATTAGGGGTTCATAAGTATAATGTAGGTGACGGCAGTGTCCAGAGCGGCAGATTAGGGGTTAATAATAATATAATGCAGGTGTCAGCGATGTCGGGGGCGGAAGATTAGGGGTTAATAAGTGTAATATTAGGGGTGTTTAGACTCGGGGTTCATGTTATGGTGTTAGGTGTAGACATAAAAAGTATTTCCCCATAGGAATCAATGGGGCTGCATTAGGAGCTGAACGCTGCTTTTTTGCAGGTGTTAGACTTTTTTTCAGCCGAATCAGCCCCATTGATTCCTATGGGGAAATCGTGCATGAGCACGTTTAGCCAGCTCACCACTACCGTAAGCAGCGCTGGTATTGAGGTGAGATGTGGAGCTAAATTTTGTTCTCCGCTCACTTTTTTGCGGCTAACGCAGGGTTGAAAAAACCCCGTAATACCAGCGTTGTCTGTAGGTGAGCTATGAGCTGAAACTGCTCGTTAGCACCGCAAGCCTTACCAACAAAAACTTGTAATCTAGCCGTTAGTATGTGAAAATATCTACAAACAAAAACCTTGTGGTGTTGATAAACAAGACTCTGATTGTAATGTTAAAGTTACACCTGTTAATCCACCATACACTCGCATAGAACCAATGCATAATGGATCATATGTTGTGATTACTAGTCAAAATGATTGTAACATCCCTATGTTACAAGCTACAATGGTAACAGTAAATCAATCTGTGGAGTGTTATAATACAATTTTAACACCACCTGTGATAAATAATATTCATGCTAGGTCACGTTTAGCAATGCAGGTACCCCATATTACATTGCAGATACCATACATGACAGCATTCTGGGCTAATTTACATAACATGCAAGTGAGACTAGGCTCCTCCCATCAAGCAGTTAAAGACTTAATTAAGGTAGGAAAAATCAGATTGGTTGATTAAATCAGCCAATCGGATTGAAGTTCAATCTGATTGGATGAGCCAATAGAATTGGCCCTCGCATTCTATTCGCTCATCCAATCAGCCAATTGGATTGAACTTCAATCCTATTGGCTAATTCAATCAACCAATCGGATTTTTCCTACCTTAATTCCGATAAGCTGATAGAATCCTATCAGCCAATCGGAATTCGATGGACGCCATCTTGGATGATGTCCCTTAAAGGAACCGTCATTCGTCGTTAGTCCGTCGGGGAAGGTGGATGTTCTGCGGTCTGAATATGGAGCCAGAAGAAAGAAGATAGAAGATGCCGCTTGGAGGAAGACATCGCCCAGATGGAGGACCTCTTCTTTGCCGCTTGGATCAAGACTTTGCCCGGATGGAGGACCACATCGCCCAGATTGGATGAAGAATTTGGCTCAGCTGGGTGAAGACGGCTCAAGGTAGGGAGATCTTCAGGGGGTTAGTGTTAGGTTTTTTTAAGGGGGGATTGGGTGGGTTAGAGTAGGGGTATGTGGATGGTGGGTTTTAATGTTGGGGGGTTGTATTTTTATTTACAGGTAAAAGAGCTGATTACTTTGTGGCAATACCCCGCAAAAAGCCCTTTTAAGGGCTGGTAAAAGAGCTGATTACTTTGTACTTTAGAATAGGCTAGGGCATTTTTTATTTTGGGGGGCTTTATTATTTTATTAGGGGGCTTAGATTAGGTGTAATTAGTTTAAACTTCTTGTAATATTTTTTTTAATTTCCTGTAATTTAGTGTTTGTTTTTTTGTATTATAGATTAGTTTATTTAATTAAATAAATTTGTAGGTAATTGTGGTAAATTTAATTAATTTAAAGCTAGTGTAGTGTTAGGTTTAATTGTAACTTAGGTTAGGATTTATTTTACAGGTAATTTTGTAATTATTTTAACTAGGTAGCTATTAAATAGTTAATAACTATTTAATAGCTATTGTACCTAGTTAAAATAAATACAAAGTTGCCTGTAAAAAAATATAAATCCTAAAATAGATACAATGTAATTATTATTTATATTGTAGCTATATTAGTGTTTATTTTATAGGTAAGTATTTAGTTTTAAATAGGAATAATTTATTTAATTATAGTACATTTATTTTGTTTTATTTAAATTATATTTATGTTTGGGGGGGTTAGGGTTAGGGTTAGACTTAGGTTTAGGAGTTAATAACTTTATTATAGTAGCGGCGACTTTGGGGGCGGGAGATTAGGGGTTAATAATTGTAGGTAGGTGGCGGCAATGTTAGGGAGGGCAGATTAGGGGTTAATAAAATGTATTATAGTGTTTGCGAGGCGGGAGTGCGGCGATTTAGGGGTTAATACATTTATTATAGTGGCGGCGATGTCCGGTCGACAGATTAGGGGTTAATAAGTGTTGGTAGGTTGCAGCGAGGTTGGTGGGGGCAGATTAGCGGTTAATAAATATAATATAGGTGTCGGCGATGTTAGGGACAGCAGATTAGGGGTTCATAGGGATAATGTAGGTGGCGGCGATGTCCGGTCGGAAGATTAGGGGTTAAAAATGTTGTTATGTGTTTGCGATGTGGGAGGGCCTCAGTTTAGGGGTTAATAGGTAGTTTATGGGTGTTAGTGCACTTTGTAGCTCTGTAGTTAAGAGCTTTATGTTCCGGCGTTAGCCCATAAAACTCTTAACTACTGACTTTTTTTTGTGGTTGGAGTCTTGGAGGTAGAGGCTCTACCGCTCACTTTCTCCAAGACTCGTAATACCGGCATTAGGCAAATCCCATAGAAAAGATAGGATACGCAATTGATGTAAGGGAATTTGCGGTAGCCTCGAGTAGTGGAAAAAAAGTGAGCGGTGAGCCTGTACCTGTCAGATTCGTAATACCAGCGTTAGGTAAAAAGCAGTGTTGGGACCTCTCAACGCTGCTTTTTAAGGCTAACGCAAAACTCGTAATATAGCCGTAAGAAATTAAACATATGTTAAAGACAAAATTTTCTTTATAATCAACTTGATTAACTCATGCATTTATTGTTCATATTAGTGGTCTATTCTTCACATTTCTAAGTATATTCTTTTGAAAATTCGATACTGATGGGATTTAGTGATGTCCATACTGTGTTCACTAATATATATCTATATCATTAATAGATATAGTTGCTGTGCGGAGCCCAGAGGGATCCGGCACCAATGAGGAGATGCCTTTGCAGGACTTGGGTAAGTCCATTGACTCATGCATATGTCATTGAAGGTGTATTTGTAATAAATATTATGATCATGATTCTGATGAAGCATTACATTTGAATAAAACAGATAATTTACTCCTCTGATTATATATCTATTTATTTTTAATCTGGAAAGATTAAGATCTCAAAGCTTCTTAGTCTACACCTTTGTTCTTCAGAACATGGATAGCATATGTTTCTTTTTAGTATAAATTTAGACAACAATCATGAAGTGATACACACATGAGAACTGTTAAATGTTCCATGTTCTCTGCTTTTGAGATAATTGTAAAAATACAGACACTAAAATGTAATTATTACTCATCGTGAATAACACATCTAATGTCATTTGTATGCTCCATCAAAATGATGTAAATCATAACTTTGGCTCAGTATATCTTTAATGCAACATTGATGTGTGTCCTTGAGCAACAGTAACATATGTTATAATATCTGATATTAACGTGTACACAACATGTTATGTTTTACAGAGATTGATATAACATGTGAGACAGAGGAGGAAGAGGCTCCCTTGGAGTCTGATGGTATGTGAAATATATATAACATGTATCCAACATGTATTGTTGTTTGAAAACATTCTCTGGAAAAAAACAAAGTCTACAGCTTTGGCACTTTAAAAATTATTATTCTATTATTTTTAGAAAACACTACTGCCCCCCTTTTTATATCATGCAGCATGAACATATATTTGTATTTTTCTTTCATTTATGTATGATTTGTCATTAATGACATCATGATGTCACATGCATATTCCATGCCAAACCACAATAATCATCTTCTGATTGTACAGACAGTCATTGCTATTCATCTGAGTGCCTATATGCAGACCATATCCTTATGTCATCATTGTTTAGAAATTCAAAAGCACTTCTAAGTATACATAAAACATAATCATGTTTAAATGCCTTGATTTCATGTCATGATGTATGAAATGTTAATATATTTTTATTATCTATTTCAGATGGACCTTCCTCTTCTGGGCATCAGCTTCCCAACCCTACCCAGTCTCCTCCCAAGGTAGAAGTCCCTCCCCAGAGAGAAGCCCCTCCCGGACCTTCCCATTTCTCCTGTCCCTCCCAAAAAACGCCCATTTGCCCCCACTCGCCGCTCTCCCTGTATTTTGGTCGTACAGCTCCCCCACCTGACCAGCCCCCAATTCACCAGGCCTCTGACTCCCCAGCTGTACGGGCTAACCCAGAGCGGCAGCCTATCCCTCCCCAGCCCAATCCCATCCCTCCCCCTTACCTCCCCAGCCCAATCCCAACACTCCCCCCTTCCATCCCCATCCCATCCCTCCCCCCAGTCCCCACCTTCATTGTCCTGGGTGTTGGATTATCCTTCCCAGGCACAGTTGTAAGTATCATTCTAAATCCACATTATAACATATTTGATCTCATATCACTCCATATACCAATCACCACTATTTGGATAGAACAATAGAAAAATAACTTTTTAGTACCTTATCTCTTCTATAACCCACTGGGAGTGTAATTTGTTCTGCTTGCTGTATTTACTCAGCTTGGCCTCAAGGCCAAAAGGTTTAAGGATAGGTGTGGATACCACAGGCTAACTCACCTTTTTCAAATGCCAATGTAAGGACAATGGAAATAATTTTAAACAATTTAATACACTCAAGCTGGTAAAGTTGATCATTATGAACCAATTAAAGGGGAGAACATGTTTGAGTAAACTGTGCCTTTAATGGTTTATGTGTGAAGAACATATTTAATGTGTAAATCTTTGAGATAGAATATTTAATTATAATAATGATTTGTCTTTATTATTACAATGTATCTTTACTCTCTTTTTATTATGTTATGCAATTATCATTAATATTCTTTGTTTGCTTTATTTTAGGTTGTGACTCAGCATGGCTGATGCTAGAGACTCTAGCACGTATAGAGCAGGCCGTGCTGAGGAACAGTCTGTTCCTGGGAAGGATAAATGACACCATGCATGCCCAGCTACAGGTTGAGCAATTGACTCTACGACGTATGATGCATGTAGAGTCAATGTTTAAATCTGTAGCTGGACATGCACAGGACGATGAGGGTGATGCTGATGACCCATAAGTGGAGGATCTGGAGATGCTCCGAGGGCGCAGATACAAATCTTCCATCCACATGTTACCATATTTACAGTTGTTGCTGTTATTGTTGTCATTTGGCCTTTTTGTTTTTTTTGTTGTGCCTGTTGCACTCTTTTACCTTGTCAAATGGCTCCAATGCGGCTGTGTTGGCCCTTGTCAACTCCCTCCAGGACTGTGATGCACTCTTTTACCTTGTCAAATGGCTCCAATGGGGCTGTGTTGGCCTTTGTTGGCCCTTGTCAACTCCCTCCAAGGACTGTGATGCACTCTTTTACCTTGTCAAATGGCTCCAATGGGGCTGTGCTGGCCTTTGTTGGCCCTTGTCAACTCCCTCCAAGGACTTTGATGCACTCTGTTACCTTGTCAAATGGCTCCAATGGGGCTGTGTTGGCCCTTGTCAACTCCCTCCAAGGACTGTGATGCACTCTGTTACCTTGTCAAATGTCTCCAATGGGGCTGTATTGGACTTTGTTGGCCCTTGTCAACTCCCTCCAAGGACTGTGATGCACTCTTTTACCTTGTCAAATGGCTCCAATGGGGCTGTGTTTGCCTTTGTTGGTCCTTGTCAACTCCCTCCAAGGACTGTGATGCACTCTTTTACCTTTTCAAATAGCTCCAATGTGGCTGTGTTGGCCCTTGTCAACTCCCTGCAAGGACTGTGATGCACTCTTTTACCTTGTCAAATGGCTCCAATGCGGTTGTGTTGGCCCTTGTCAACTCCCTCCAAGGACTGTGATGCACTCTGTTACCTTGTCAAATGGCTCCAATGGGGCTGTGTTGGCCCTTGTCAACTCCATCCAAGTACTGTGATGCACTCTTTTACCTTGTCAAATGGCTCCAATGGGGCTGTGTTGGCCCTTGTCAACTCCCTCCAAGGACTGTGATGCACTTTTTTACCTTGTCAAATGGCTCCAATGGGGCTGACTTGGTCTTTGTTGGCCCTTGTCAACTCCCTCCAAGGACTGTGATGCACTCTGTTACCTTGTCAAATGGCTCTAATGTGGCTGTGTTGGCCCTTGTCAACTCCCTCCAAGGACTGTGATGCACTCTTTTACCTTGTCAAATGGCTCCAATGGGGCTGTGTTGGCCTTTGTTGGCCCTTGTCAACTCCCTCCAAGGACTGTGATGCACTCTTTTACCTTGTCAAATGGCTCCAATGGGGCTGTGTTGGCCTTTGTTGGCCCTTGTCAACTCCCTCCAAGGACTGTGATGCACTCTTTTACCTTGTCAAATGGCTCCAATGGGGCTGTGTTGGCCTTTGTTGGTCCTTGTCAACTCCCTCCAAGGACTGTGATGCACTCTTTTACCTTTTCAAATAGCTCCAAGGTGGCTGTGTTGGCTGTTGTCAACTCCCTGCAAGGACTGTGATGCACTCTTTTACCTTGTCAAATGGCTCCAATGGGGCTGTGTTGGCCCTTGTCAACTCCCTCCAAGGACTGTGATGCACTCTTTTACCTTTTCAAATAGCTCCAAGGTGGCTGTGTTGGCTGTTGTCAACTCCCTGCAAGGACTGTGATGCACTCTTTTACCTTGTCAAATGGCTCCAATGGGGCTGTGTTGGCCTTTGTTGGCACTTGTCAACTCCCTCCAAGGACTGTGATGCACTCTTTTACCTTTTCAAATGGCTCCAATGCGGTTGTGTTGGCCCTTGTCAACTCCCTCCAAGGACTGTGATGCACTCTGTTACCTTGTCAAATGGCTCCAATGGGGCTGTGTTGGCCCTTGTCAACTCCCTCCAAGGACCGTGATGCACTCTTTTACCTTGTCAAATGGCTCCAATGCGGCTGTGTTGGCCCTTGTCAACTCCCTCCAGGACTGTGATGCACTCTTTTACCTTGTCAAATGGCTCCAATGGGGCTGTGTTGGCCTTTGTTGGCCCTTGTCAACTCCCTCCAAGGACTGTGATGCACTCTTTTACCTTGTCAAATGGCTCCAATGGGGCTGTGCTGGCCTTTGTTGGCCCTTGTCAACTCCCTCCAAGGACTGTGATGCACTCTGTTACCTTGTCAAATGGCTCCAATGGGGCTGTGTTGGCCCTTGTCAACTCCCTCCAAGGACTGTGATGCACTCTGTTACCTTGTCAAATGTCTCCAATGGGGCTGTATTGGACTTTGTTGGCCCTTGTCAACTCCCTCCAAGGACTGTGATGCACTCTTTTACCTTGTCAAATGGCTCCAATGGGGCTGTGTTGGCCTTTGTTGGTCCTTGTCAACTCCCTCCAAGGACTGTGATGCACTCTTTTACCTTTTCAAATAGCTCCAATGTGGCTGTGTTGGCCCTTGTCAACTCCCTGCAAGGACTGTGATGCACTCTTTTACCTTGTCAAATGGCTCCAATGCGGTTGTGTTGGCCCTTGTCAACTCCCTCCAAGGACTGTGATGCACTCTGTTACCTTGTCAAATGGCTCCAATGGGGCTGTGTTGGCCCTTGTCAACTCCATCCAAGTACTGTGATGCACTCTTTTACCTTGTCAAATGGCTCCAATGGGGCTGTGTTGGCCCTTGTCAACTCCCTCCAAGGACTGTGATGCACTTTTTTACCTTGTCAAATGGCTCCAATGGGGCTGACTTGGTCTTTGTTGGCCCTTGTCAACTCCCTCCAAGTACTGTGATGCACTCTGTTACCTTGTCAAATGGCTCTAATGTGGCTGTGTTGGCCCTTGTCAACTCCCTCCAAGGACTGTGATGCACTCTTTTACCTTGTCAAATGGCTCCAATGGGGCTGTGTTGGCCTTTGTTGGCCCTTGTCAACTCCCTCCAAGGACTGTGATGCACTCTTTTACCTTGTCAAATGGCTCCAATGGGGCTGTGTTGGCCTTTGTTGGCCCTTGTCAACTCCCTCCAAGGACTGTGATGCACTCTTTTACCTTGTCAAATGGCTCCAATGGGGCTGTGTTGGCCTTTGTTGGTCCTTGTCAACTCCCTCCAAGGACTGTGATGCACTCTTTTACCTTTTCAAATAGCTCCAAGGTGGCTGTGTTGGCTGTTGTCAACTCCCTGCAAGGACTGTGATGCACTCTGTTACCTTGTCAAAGGGCTCCAATGGGGCTGTGTTGGCCCTTGTCAACTCCCTCCAAGGACTGTGATGCACTCTTTTAACTTGTCAAATGGCTCCAATGGGGCAGATTTTTAAATATGTTTTTTTGTAACGTTATCTTATTTCTTTATGTTTTATGACATAATAATAATATACATGTCATTCCAATATTATTTGTCCTCTTTATTCATGTCATTGATTGAAATCTATAGTTTATGTGGTTAATTCTTAAAGGGACATGAAACCAAATAATGGTCTTTCATGATTCATAAATATATTACTATTGTCAATAAATTTAACATTTACATCTCAAATTGAATTTGAGTCATTTTCTTGATATACTTTTCATAAAGGTTTATGTTTGCAAGATTATGATTAGCATAGGACTGAAGTTATCTCTATATATATTGCTGGTTGTATATATATAAATATATATATATATTTTTGCACATCCATGTGTTCATTTCTAAACTATTCGTAAATTGATGCACCTTTAACAAATGATCCCAAGATTGATATAATAATATAATCTATGTAAATTGAAAATTTGATGTAAATAGTATCCTCTCTGTGAATCCAGAAACTTAAAGGGACACTGAACCCAATTTTTTTCTTTCGTTTTTCAGATAGAGCATGTGATTTTAATCAACTTTCTAATTTACTTCTATCATCAAATTTTCTTTGTTTTTTTGCTTTATTTATTTAAAAAAGATGGCATCTAAGCTATTTTTTTGGTTCAGCACCATGGAAAGCACTTGTATATTGGTGGGTGAATTTATCCACCAATCACAACCCAGGTTGTTCACCAAAAATGGGTCGTCATCTAAACTTACATTCTTGCATTTTAAATAAAGTTACCAAGAGAATGAAGAAAATTTGATAATAGGAGTAAATTAGAAAGTTGCTTAAAATTGCATGCTCTATCTGAATCACAAAAGAAAAAATTTGGGTTCATTGTCCCTTCAATTGTTTGTATTTCATGTCCCTTTAAGTGATGCTGACCACAATTCTTAAGGAATGGATATGCATTTCTAATGTATTTGTGTCCTTTTTACATTAACATGGACATTTGGTGCGCAATCCGATATCCGTCGTAGTTTTCGGCGCAGGCGAGGGAACCCGCGCCGCCCGTAATTTCACCTCGCAACTTCAGCTATCCAATATACTGTGCCGTCAGATGCTAAACTGGCGTAAGTAGGAAAAAAACGGCGATCAGCTAAAATGTGCGCAAATACACATTTTAGTCGTCGCAAGTACTTACGCCAGTATTTTGTTCACGTAAAGTCTCAATAAAGTGTAGTTTTATGCAAATTAGGCTACAAATCTTAAAATACAACGGACAATTCTAAAAGATGCACCACTTAATTACGCCATTCAAAAATTATACTTAAACCCCTGCGCAGCCGCCATTTTCTTTAGTGTGTTTGGTTGGTTCTTGGAGCTACAGCACACTACAGTGAGTAAGAGAAAGTGGTTAGAGTAGAGAGAGAGGCGCATTGCATATATTTAGTTAGGTCGGATTTGGTGGATTTGTTAAGCTTGTACATTACTGTCACTTTTTTACATATATAGAGAAAGAGCAACAAACACGATTAAAGAAAAATAAAGCTTAATATTTATTGGCATACATTTAAAAGGTATACTGGACAGCAGTATCCATAAGCTGGTTAAGGAGAGACGAGCAAAAATGGGCTTACGCGTTTCAGCATATAGCTGTAGTCATAGCCTTTTTTACATATTGCACACATTTTGCAGACACACATATACAAAATAAACAACATTTTTTTTTATAACACCTTACACATTTTATTTATCTTTTACAGTGTGAAAGGCTGAGTGTTTGGTTGTGATTGTGTGTGATTGAAGTGGGAGTGAGTGTGAGTAGTGTGAGGATGTCAGGGAGAGCTAGGGCGGGGGGGAGGAAGGAAGGGGAGTTGCAGGGAGAGGATTATGGTCAGGAAGACTTAGAAGGGAGGATGGGAGTGGGGTTGCCCCAAGGCCAGGCACACTCAGTAGAAGAGGGATAGAGGGTGCCCATGGGGATAGAAGGGGGGAGGAGGGAGAGGATAGGGAGGAACCCACACCAGGTACATCCCAGGGAGGGAGCCAGGCGGCTCAGGACGAGGAGCGTATGAGGTGCCCCAACTTCTCCTTTGCTTAAAACCTCGCTCTAGTCCAGGCCATCCTGGAGAACCATACCGCCCTCTTTGGCCAAGAGAAGGGCAAAGGAGTTGCCCGTAGGCGTAAAGATGCCTGGCTGAAGGTGGAGGAGGCAGTTAATGGTGTGTCCCAGCAGAGGAGGACTGTGGATGGCCTAAAGAAAAGGTGGAATGATTGTAAGAGGAGAGTCAAGGAGAAGATGGGCCAAGAAGCAATCTCCCAGAGGGCAACAGGAGGTGGGCCTCACCAGGATGCAGAATATAACGAGTGGCAGGAGCTCATTCATAGTTTCCTGAGCGTCACAGCAGTCCGTGGACTTCCAGGGGCTCGTGACTCAGGGATTGCAACATCAGCACAGCATGCTGGTGAGTAACATCCCACACACCAGTATTATATGTATTTGAGATATAACATCTTATAATGTCACACATTCATGTACACAATGAGGAGCATGGTATTTGGCCTACTAACAAAAGCATCTACAATTAGATTTCACATTAAAGGGACATTAAACCAAAGCTTTATATGTCATTATTCAGATTGAGAATACAGTTTTAAACAACATCCCAATTTACTTCTATTATCTAATTTGCTTCATTATTTTGTTATTCTTGGTTTATTAAATATCAGTGCACATGGGCGAGACAATCACACGAGGCATTGATGTGCAGCCACCAATCAGCAGCTTCTGAGCCTATCTAGATATGCTTTTCAGCTAAGAATATCAAGAGAATGAAGCAAATTAGGTAATGGAAGTAAATTACAAAGTTGTTTAAAATTGCATGCTCTAGCTGAATCATGAAAGAATAAAAATGGTTTTAATGTCCTTTTAATGCTACTTAACACATTGAAATTCATGATATGAGGTGGAATAGTGAAATACTAACATGTCTCAGAGTAACACAGTCCACAAGCCACATGTAGAGTTTTCAGTAAATGGACACTATAGTCATCACAACCATAGTGTCACTTAAAGAACACATTTTCTCCATCACTGACATGTACACAGAACTATTGTATGAAACACATACATGTATACTTTGCATATTAAAAACCCTCATATCACAAATCTCAATGTGCACATGCATGTTATAGAGTTTGACATGAGAATGTGTATAGGCCCTATCATGTACATTGTTTGCCCACATGGATATATATCTGCCTGTACTAATCCCTCTCATCATTTGACTCCTCCATAGAACCTCCAGTCACCAGGGTGCAAACGCCCATGCATCCACCTCCACCACCGCCACAGAGAATGCCTCCACCTCAACCACCGGTCCAGAGAGTACAGCAAGAGTATGCTCCCAGGCATGAGCTGGGTTGGAGTGCCTCTGTTTATGATCCAGATCTCATGCCACTAGCATTGCAAGACGATACCTGGCAGGATCCCTGGCCAGAGCACTACTCCTTTGGCTTGGAGGGGGAGCCAAGTAAGCCCAGAAGGGTAGATGTCTTTACCCCCCCCACCAATATCAGGCCAGTCAGGGATTATACCACCAGGCTGAGTGGGTGCACACCAGTCGGCAATGGGACTACCAGTCCATCCGGAGATCTCCACCATCTGCTTCCCTTGGAAGAGCTCCAGCATCTGCATTGTATGCCCACATGGATATATATCTGACTGTACTAATCCCTATCATCATTTGACTCCTCCACAGAACCTCCAGTCACCAGGGTGCAAACGCCCATGCATCCACCTCCGCCACAGAGAATGCCTCCACCTCAACCACCGGTCCAGAGAGTACAGCAAGAGTATGCTCCCAGGCATGAGCTGGGTTGGAGTGCCTCTGTTGACGATCCAGATCTCATGCCACCAGCATTGCAAGATGATACCTGGGAGGATCCCTGGCCTGAGGACTATTCCTTTGGCTTGGAGGGGGAGCCAAGTCAGCCCCGAAGGGTAGATGTCTTTACCCCCCCCACCAATATCAGGCCAGTCAGGGATTATACCACCAGGCTGAGTGGGTGCACACCAGTCGGCAATGGGACTACCAGTCCATCCGGAGATCTCCACCGTCTGCTTCCCTTGGAAGAGCTCCAGCATCTGAGGAGGAGCATATAGCTGTCAGCATTCCTCAGGCAGCACCGCCTGTCATCATCCCTCAGGCAGCACCAGCTGTGATCCCTCAGGCAGCACCAGCTGTGATCCCGCAAGCAGCACCAGCTGTGATCCCTCAGGCAGCACCAGCAGCTTAGGATGTTCAAGTTGAAACAGCATCTAGAGGTGAACCTGCGCCTAGAATCCCTGCTGGTGAAGAGCCGTTAGATCCTCTGACTTCCGCCATGGGTGACAAATACATTGCCCTCCAGAGGAGGCAAACATCAACCTGCGAGAGGCTCACATCAACCTGCGAGAGAATGCAGAGAGACCAACGCAGGTTTTACAGGAGCCAACAGACTTTACTACAGCATTCCATTGAGCTGCAACGGGACATGGCAGCATCTTTATGTGGTATCGTCCAGAACCAATCTCAGATGCTGAGAGTTATTTCGGACATGCAGATGCAGAGTGACAACAGATGGCGGGAACAAAACCAACTGTTGGGTGTGTTGGTGGAGCATTTCCCACACCAGCAGGACATTGCCTCCAGCCTCTCATCTGTTGCCAGCACTCCTGCAGAATCCTCTGAATCCACACAACCCAGGAGAGGCAGGAGAGCCACTCCAGGCACCTCAGCCCCCTCATCTAAGAATCCTAAAAAAAAAAATATTGTTATAATTCATCCTAAATCTTGTCCTCTGTTATTTACCATATAATTGTCATCCACATCCATGTGAGGGGTGTTTTAGTACACTAATATTTTTGAAAAAAAAATATTAGTGTACCAGTCGGCAATGGGACTACCAGTCCATCCGGAGATCTCCACCATCTGCTTCCCTTGGAAGAGCTCCAGCATCTGCATTGTATGCCCACATGGATATATATCTGACTGTACTAATCCCTATCATCATTTGACTCCTCCACAGAACCTCCAGTCACCAGGGTGCAAACGCCCATGCATCCACCTCCGCCACAGAGAATGCCTCCACCTCAACCACCGGTCCAGAGAGTACAGCAAGAGTATGCTCCCAGGCATGAGCTGGGTTGGAGTGCCTCTGTTGACGATCCAGATCTCATGCCACCAGCATTGCAAGATGATACCTGGGAGGATCCCTGGCTGGAGGACTATTCCTTTGGCTTGGAGGGGGAGCCAAGTCAGCCCCGAAGGGTAGATGTCTTTACCCCCCCCCACCAATATCAGGCCAGTCAGGGATTATACCACCAGGCTGAGTGGGTGCACACCAGTCGGCAATGGGACTACCAGTCCATCCGGAGATCTCCACCGTCTGCTTCCCTTGGAAGAGCTCCAGCATCTGAGGAGGAGCATATAGCTGTCAGCATTCCTCAGGCAGCACCGCCTGTCATCATCCCTCAGGCAGCACCAGCTGTGATCCCTCAGGCAGCACCAGCTGTGATCCCGCAAGCAGCACCAGCTGTGATCCCTCAGGCAGCACCAGCAGCTTAGGATGTTCAAGTTGAAACAGCATCTAGAGGTGAACCTGCGCCTAGAATCCCTGCTGGTGAAGAGCCGTTAGATCCTCTGACTTCCGCCATGGGTGACAAATACATTGCCCTCCAGAGGAGGCAAACATCAACCTGCGAGAGGCTCACATCAACCTGCGAGAGAATGCAGAGAGACCAACGCAGGTTTTACAGGAGCCAACAGACTTTACTACAGCATTCCATTGAGCTGCAACGGGACATGGCAGCATCTTTAAGTGGTATCGTCCAGAACCAATCTCAGATGCTGAGAGTTATTTCGGACATGCAGATGCAGAGTGACAACAGATGGCGGGAACAAAACCAACTGTTGGGTGTGTTGGTGGAGCATTTCCCACACCAGCAGGACATTGCCTCCAGCCTCTCATCTGTTGCCAGCACTCCTGCAGAATCCTCTGAATCCACACAACCCAGGAGAGGCAGGAGAGCCACTCCAGGCACCTCAGCCCCCTCATCTAAGAATCCTAAAAAAAAAAATATTGTTATAATTCATCCTAAATCTTGTCCTCTGTTATTTACCATATAATTGTCATCCACATCCATGTGAGGGGTGTTTTAGTACACTAATATTTTTGAAAAATATAATAAGGCCTGTGTGGAAATGGCCCAGAAAAGGTAATATCATCATGTTTATGACATATTCATGTTCTCTAAACCACATCACATAGTTGTGTATGAAGGGCACATATAGTGATATTCACTTTTAAGATGTAAATCAAGGTTTCTCACATCCAATAGAAATTAACCCATGTGCAGGGATAGGCACAAGCCAAGGCTGTGGCGGACATTTTCTAAGGTAAAGACTTTTATTGAAGGACACCTTGCCTATCCCTGCACATGGGTATATATATCTAAATAATAATGTTTTTACAGAAGGTGTGAACATAAGGTATAAACATCCATTTTCATTCCTCAAAATGATAGTCAATAAATCATAGTGACCAAAACATGAATTGAACTAATGATATATTTTCAGTAATTAGGGTGGTTAAGGGAATGGGGGTGGGATGTAGTAGTTTCACTTACATGCAGTGGAACTCCGCAGTATGTAATTTGATGACCAGCTGCAGCAGGGGCAGCACCATCACCATGGGCCTCAGCAGCAACTATAGAATCAGCATGTGTAGACAGAACAACAGGGGATTGTAGGGCTTCCAGCACCCCTTGTGCCCCATGATGACCCCTTGTGCCCCATGATGACCCCTTGTGCCCCATGATGACCCATTGTACCCATGATGCACCCCTTGTGCCCCATGATGACCCATTGTGCCCCATGATGCACCCCTTGTGCCCCATGATGACACATTGCGCCCCATGATGCACCCCTTGTGCCCCATGATGACACATTGTGCCCCATGATGCACCCCTTGTGCCCCATGATGACCCCTTTGTGATTGGTTTGACAAACTTGCAGGGGCAGGAATAATAAATGCTTTGAAGAGGTTAACTATTTGTGATCAAGCTGCTGATATGTATGTTGTTAAGCATGCACTTGTTAGGCCTTCAGAGAGTTATGTTGGTTTCTAAGTCAGTGCAAGGGTTCCTGTGGCTGAAATTTGTGGCAAGATGAGAATGGAGTAGATTTTCTGAAATCTGCGCGCGTAAGTCCTTACGCCGTATATTGGATACCAAACTGCGCGTGTTTTGTATGTCAGTCTATGGGCCAAAAAACGACGGGCGAAGGCAGAAATATATGCGTGTAACTTCTAAGTTACGCCGTATATAGGATACCAAACCCGCGCAAATATTGGCGTCGCCGTTTTTTGCGGGCGACGATTTATATCGGATCGAGCCCATAATATTTATAAAAACAGACTCTTATTTGAATGTTGACAGCACATGTATTCCAATTTCACTTATATCTTATTGTAGTAGTGTACCAAAATCAATCACTGTGTTTAATGTGCATATTTTAGATGATTTATATCTTTCTCTTATTCTTTTTTCTCTTTAATTATCCTACGATATATTGCTATAGGTAGGCTGACCATATTTCAACTTGAATAAGTGACACGTTTGATCAATACATGTGTCATTATTGTTATTCCAAATAAATCTTAACATATCTTAAAACATCCCTGATGGTAAAGATGGACACCATAGCTATAGGTAACATATAATGTATAAGCAATTCCTATTTTCATAATGTATCTCCTAGCATTATTTTACATTTAAAGAGACATGAAACATAATAATCCAAAGATTAAAATTCAATGTGAAAATGTATTTCAAATTGCAATGTCCTACATAATCGTGTAACATAAAATGTTTTCAGGTCTATTTAAACCCTGCTGCTTGCTAAATAGTTAATAATCCTCTGCTTCTAATGAGATATATCCTTAGTTTCAACAATGGATTCTATTTCATATATCACAGTATTACGTTATCTAGCGGGACATTGCTAGCTACTAATATAGCACATACTAGTTTATAAAATATAAATACGTTTCTTATTGACATGCCAAGCTGTCAAATGAGTCCTTGTATTGGCTGATGTTTTTACCCAATCTCGGATGCGCCATGTTGCTTAATACATCACCTGCCAAGCTGTCAAATGAGTCCTTGTATTGGCTGATGTTTTTACGCGATCAAGGATGCGCCTTTGATTGGATCGTGTTTTTACGCGATCAAGGATGCGCCATAGATTGGATGGCGTTTTTACACGATCAAGGATGCGCCATATATTGGATGGCGTCTTTACGCGATCAACGATGCGCCATGTTAATTAAGACATCATATGCCAAGGTGTTCAGTCCGTCTGATTGGATTACGTAGTCCCGCAATATTTGAATTTGCACGTAACCCACGTTTGTGAATGAGAAGACAAGTTAAAAACAATGTTGAGTATGGATTGTGTGAATCATGTACATTGTTGAACCATAGATGATAAAGAACACAAAAATCTCTTTTGATGGCTATTGTTTGATCCAGTGAGGCCGTCCTCAGTTCTCAGCCTGCAGCATAGAACTTTTGGATTTGGGAGCCTAGGATCGTTTATGTCTGCTGGATAAGATATTATCTTGTTACCCTTGTCATCATATAAACGGACTTTGTACCTGTTGCCAGCCTGGTTTCTGGCATCTTTGGGAACGTATCCAGTTGTCACTCTGCTTCCTCCCTGGAGCGATTTTGGATATACGTCTGTCCTTTCCTGGAACTCCTTTTGGACACACTTGAAGAGGGGATAAGTTGCTAAGTGTTATTTATACACTATATGCCTTTTTAAACTTTGCACTTTGTGAGTTGCCACTTTTCTTTGTGAATGTTATTAAATTTTCTTATACCCTACATTTGAGTCTGCGCTCCTCTCCTCTATTTTTTAGATCACTTGCTTTCAATCAAGGTCTGTGGATTCACCTGTTTTAGAGGAGCAGCCGGATTCTTTTGTGTTTATATCAGCCACATATATGGACTTGAATATCTTCTATGTTTTTATGAATTGATATTGTTCAATAATTTGTATGATTATTATTTATTGAGTTAATCTTTGTACCAACTAACAATATGAATTTTTGATATAGTTCTCTTTTAGCTTTTTAGTTTTTAATAGAGATTAGCGCTACTTCAGGTGTGTTGTTTCATCACACCCAATTTTTTCTGTATACAAGTAAGCAATATGCATTGACCTTTATCATATGCTAAATATATGAAATGCCTACGTTATGTTGTGTTATTTTTTATTAAAGGGATATTATACGCTCATTCTTTCAACACATATATGTTTTTTCAATCTATTTATATAGTCCTTTTTTATAATCAATGTCTAGTTTTGCTTATGTTTAAATAACATTGCAGTGATTTTCTGACTCCTACCCAAGCCTCAAAGTTTGATGTGAGTACCATCAGCTACCTTCTCCAGCTTGCTCCTGTTTGTGTAAAGGGTCTTTTCATATGCAAAGGAAGGGGGATTGTCTTATTTCCCACTTGGAATGGGCTTTCAAGCTAACTTTTCAACATAGCTAAACAGATTTTCTAAGTAAGTCTTTAAACCGTTTTCTCATGGATTTGGATATCAATATGTGGTCATCTTGTTGTTTATAGTAGTGTATTACATGTAGTTCTCTGAAAATGATTGTATACTGTCCCTTTAATGTAAATGCTCAGTATTGTGTCATGTATGAGTTCCACATTGGTTAAACTCCAAATATATTAGTGTGAGCAGATATTTCTAAAGTAACTCGTAAAAGGACCTGAAACCATATTCCTTCTAAATGAAATGTCTTTCTTAAATAATTCAAACACCATAATGTCTCTTTAAGAAAATAGACTTTATTTAACACGTCAATAGAAATATGGCATACAGGTTTAGTATCCTATTCCAATATTTTCATGTTTGAACAAGTACATGTAGATATACCAACAATCCCTAAGGATTAGTATATGTTAGAATATATCTCAAACGTTTAACAATAATTTCTCTTAGTTCTCTTGTTATTGTTAGTTGATATCTAAACCTAGGAGGTTCGTCTGCTTATTTCTTAGAGCTTGAAGAGTGCATCTAATCTGAATGCATTTTGACCACTAGAGGGCATTTTTTTTGCATTTTCATATAGAACACATTGAGCTCATACAGTATAGTTACCCTGGATTGATCAGTGATTGACTGAAATGTTGGTCTGTCAAAAGAACATAAATAAGTGGTCATTTTTCAGAGGCATAGATACAAGGTTAATCACAGAAGTAAAAGGTGTATTTCTCTAAGTGTAGTTTTTCCAAACTTGATAATTCATAATAAAGTGTTTTCTTTGTAAAAAAAACAATAATGTTCTGACTGTCCCTTTAAGCTGTGTTGTTGGCATTCAAACATGTATAATTGTAATGGTCATTTTGTTTGAGATTAGGGAAACAGTTTGGACATCACATCATAGAAACCAATCAATGTAATGAACAAGGATAGGTATGTGATGATATGGTGTCCACACACTTGTAACCCACACTCTGCAAACAATCTGCCTCCATGGACCCGGTCCCATAGAAGCAGATTATATACAGAGTGTGGTCCATAAGTGTAAGAAGACCACACAATCACATACCTATCCATTACACATTAAATAAATAAAAATATATATAGGAAAAAATACTTACTTCCTCTTCCTTTCCCTCTTCCCACGAGACTGAGGCTCTGGGGGGGCGGGGCAACTGCCCCCTCCAACAAGTTCTCATGGGAGATGTTTGTGGAAGAGGGGAAGGAGGAGTACTGGGATGACCCGGCTGAGGAGGAGGTTGAGGAGTACCATGAGCAGTTGGCCCAGGATCAGATGGCCCAGCAGCAGATGGCCCAGGATCAGATGGCCCAGCAGCAGATGGCCCAGCAGCAGATGGCCCAGCAGCAGATAATGCATTATGCGCCTCCCGGAGGACCTGCAATATAGCTCTGAGAGTATTTAAGATCTCGTTTTGTCCTTCTCGAATGGCATGAATATCTTCTGTCATCTGCATTCTGCTTTGAAGATTTCCCCTCCGGGAGGCACGCATCTGTTGTTAAAAATCTCATAATATGTGCACCTATGCTATCTCCTCCTGAGGGGCTGCTGGTGCCCGGCGAGCTGCTGGTGCCCGGCGGGCTGCTGGTGCAGGAGGGGCTGCTGGTGCAGTGGGGGCTTCTTCTTCTGAGGAGTATAGAGGGATGTCTTCCATGTCTCCCCGAGGTGGCGAGTCATCTCCACCACTCTCATACCTGGGTGAAGGAGGAGCCTGTAGTTGGTGTGCTGCCTCCTCCCAAGACTCTGTATATTGCAAAAAGAAAAAATTGTATATATTAGCATAGTTCCAAATAAAGATGTAAATGCTTTTGCTTACAATAGAATTACAAATGCAGCCTCATTAATCCACTTTAAAATATAACAATCAATACGATTTCCGCATTTTCCAAACCGTGTTTTTGATATCTATCTGGTCAATCTGAATGTTTTTGCATTTGTTTTCAGTCTGTTTAAATGCACACCTAACCTGTAGCCTAGATACTAATGTATTTGCAATGTAATTGCGAATGCGTTTACGTAATAATGTGTTTAAAAGCGTAATAGCAATAACCATATCCTTAAATACATTTTTTATTTTTGATGTTACGAGATTATTAAATGAGTTTACCGTCAGATGAGAATGGCAGGTTCCCGGTATCAACTCCTCCGATCCCGACTATGGCCACCTCGGAGATGCTGGGACACAACATTTCCTCGTATCGTGAATACTCGACGGTCATTTCTGGCCCACCACCAGTCCCTGTTGCGTATTGGTACTCCCTCGATATTTTTTTTTTAGTTCCATTTTGCAGTCCCGCTAGTGGTGCTTGATTGACTCAACATCCCTGTTATGGGCCCCCACTGCATTAACTGCATCCATTATTTCCAGCCATAACTTCCTCTTCTCCATAGGGGTGGCCTTCTGAGCCTGCAGCCTCCTAGCCCTCTGCATATAAGCCTCTACGAGGGCCTCCTTCTCCTCCATAGTATACCTCGCCTCCCTAGTCAGCTTGGCTTTCCCCTGTGATGGTGTCCTCTGTTTCCCGGACTGTGAAGCTCTACGCTGTCCGCCACTGGGCCCAGCCAATTGTTCATCTTGAACAAAGTGGCTGGGTCCACCCACCGCTTCCTCCCCACCTTCCTCCTCCCCTTCCTGTCCCAATTCCTGTCCTGTTCCTCTTCCTCTCCATCTCCCTCTCCCCCTCCCCTGACTAAGCTCCTGCCGGACCTCCTCTACAACCTCTTGTCTGAACTGATTCCTGAGGAACTCTAATAGCTGTGGGCTAATCTGCCCCATATCCCCCCCTCCCGACATACTCCAACCATAAGTGAATGTGCCCAAATGAAAGGGGGTCAAAATAAATAAATAAATGCAAAAAAGGTGCTCAAAGTGTGAAAGGGATATAAATAAAAGAGGGTAAGGAGTATTTAACAAACAAAATTGAATAAGAAGACTAAAATGAGGGTATGTAAACAAAATCTAACTATGGGATGGGTATGGGCTTACAGGGAATGGGGTATGGGATGAAAGGGAATGGTGTATGGGATGAAATGGAATGGGGTATGGGATGAAAGGGAATGGGGTATGGGATGAAAGGGAATGGGGTATGGGATGAAAGGGAATGGGGTATGGGATGAAAGGGAATGGGGTATGTAGTGTAGTATGAGAGGGGATGGGGTATGGAGTGTATGTAGTGTTATTGATACGTGTATGTATGTATTGAATGTGTTTGTGTGTAAATGTGTTAAGTATACAGAAAAACCACTCACACACTCACCCAGACCAACCCTCGCTCACTACCGCTCTCTTACTATCTCACACTACAACTAACTAACTCACACTACCACTAACTAACTCACACTACCACTAACTAACTCACGCTACCACTAACTAACTCACGCTACCACTAACTCACGCTACCACTAACTCACTCTACCACTAACTCACGCTACCACTAACTCACAATACCACTAACTCACACTACCACTAACTCACAATACCACTAACTCACGCTACCACTAACTAACTCGCACAATAACACTAACTCACTCTCTCACACTAACACTAACTCTCACAATAAGGCACTAAATCTCTCTCTAATCTCCAAAAATTCTCCAGCAACACAGTCAAAGAAGCCATGCTTGTGGCGTGCTTATATACCCTATGTAAATGTTTTATGATGTACCGGTTTGCCTTATAAATGATATTCAGGTGTGCTTTGTTGGTAATTAGTATGTGTGCAATGTGTATTAGTTGTGTGAATTTGCGCATGCTCATATTGAGTTAGTATTTGTGGAATGTGTAGAATGCGATGATGTCATAGTGATCGTTTTCCATAACATTGTCCAAAAGTATTATGTGTAAATGTTAATTTGCGATGGTGTGGTATTAGTGAAGTGTTGTAAATGTTTGTTTGTACTAATATTCTGTAATGTTGAATGCGAGTGTTTTGCTTGTGTGCATTTTTTTTCCGTGTTGTTTTGTTCCGTGTTGTAGGATCGTAAGGTATATCTGTATTCCTCGTTTATTGTAATTTTTAAAAAATGTTCCCGCTTGTGAATGTGTAATTCGTCTGTGCTATGTTGTGTGATTGTTGTTAGTACATTTGCTGTGTGATTTTGTTGTGCATTATGTGGTATACGTAATATGACAGAGCAGTGCGTATTTCTCACGAGATCGAGTGTTAGCTGAAAAATGCTTCTCTGATTTCTCATTGATCTCTATGGGAGACTGTTTAACGCGGGCATGATTACGCGTATAAAATAAACGCGGTAGGAGTTGCGTTAGGAGGTTGTTTTGAGACTCGTAATACCTACGTTAAAAAAAGTGCGCGTAAGAAATAAAAGACGCGTAGCTAACGCACCCCTTCTAACGCAAAACTCGTAATCTAAGTGTTAGGGATTAATTTACCGGTCCTCAAATCAACATCATGGTCATCGGACAGCTCTGGCTTTTTTAATCCTTTAATGGGTCTCTGGTTTGGAAACTGGAAACTGGATACCAACATCTCGCGTGAATACCAGCCGCCCTACGCTGTCGCCACCTACTATGTCCTCAGTGCAGGAAGATACTATGGGGCCTATCTATCAAGCTCCGGATGGAGCTTGAGGCCCCGTGTTTCTGGCGAGCCCGCAGAAACAAAGACCGCTGCTCCATAACCTGTTCGCCTGCTCTGAACAGGCAGACAGACATCGCAGGGAATCAAGCGGGTTGATTGACACCCCCTGCTGGCTGCTCTTGTGAGCTGCTGGTGCAATGCTGAATATGGGTAGGGTATTGCTCTCCGCATTCAGCGATGTCTGTCGGACCTGATCCGCACTGTCGGATCAGGTCCGACAGACATTTGTTAAATATGCCTCTATGGGGCCTATCTATCAAGCTCCGGATAGAGCTTGAGGCCCCGTGTTTCTGGTGAGCCTGCAGGCTCGCCAGAAACAGCAGATATGAAGCAGCTGTCTAAAGACCACTGCTCCATAACCTGTCCGCCTGATCTGAGCAGGAGGACAGACATCACCACAATTCAACCCGATCGAGTACGATCGGGTTGATTGACACCTCCCTGATTGGCCGCAATTCTGCAGGGGGCGGCGTTGCACCAGCAGCTCTTGTGAGCTGCTGGTGCAATGCTGAATACGGAGAGCGTATTGCTCTCCGCATTCAGCGAGGTCTGGCGGGCCTGATTCGCACTGTCAGATCAGGTCCGCCAGACTTTGATAAGTAGAGGCCATTATAATTTCTGCTCACCCTACAGCTTGCAGAAAAAGAATTGGTAGCTTCCTGTGCATAGTGCTTAGTTTGGTATCTGGCACCCACCGCTGCTCGCCATCCTCCTAAGTCCTGCGCACGGTCAGTCAGAAGTATAGTTTGTGAAAGCTCCTTGATGTAAAATAAAGCTGCAGCAGCTTCTAACTGCCCAAAATCTCTAATTCCCACCCAAAGAATTTGTTGTCTCATCTGGGACGAATGGATTTTTTAAGGCATAAATATACCTAGAACTATTGTATAGGAAACTAGCACTTAGCAGGGGCACTGCTGCAGAAGTGTTTTCTTGTGTAATCTTACATTTTGGACATCCAATACTCTTAGCACACTGTGATCCTGGGCAGACAGTTGGGAATCTTGTCGGCCAGGACAATGATAAATTGGCTCCTATGATTCCACATCATAATGAGTCTACCTAGGGCTCCATGTACGAAGCAGCGAAAGCTGCTCCGGAGCCTTTGCGACGCAGGTTCGCATATGCGAGCCTGCTTCCCGCAATGTAAGAAGCAGCGGTCATTAGACCGCTGCTTCCTACACCCTACGCCACCTCTTAGGTGGCGAAGCAGAATCACCGAGAGCTCGCTCGCTCTCGGTGATTGACAGCCCCTTCAGTCGCGTGATTGGTCGCGCGACTGAAGGGGCGGGCATTACACACTCCGCTGAGTGTGTAATGATACATACGGGCAAGCGGATCAATAGATCCGCTGCCCGTGTGTAGCGGAGGCGGGCGGACAGCTTTGCGAGTTAAGAAGCTGTCCGCCCGCCTCTTAGTACATGGAGCCCCTAGAGTGTATTTAAGAGAATAATGTGATGAGCATTGCCTATCCAAATGCTATTCATCTATAAGCTTCAGTAGGGAGACCACAAAGCCTATGTTGTTGATACAAGTACACTACTAAGGCATAGAAATACACATTTATGTATTTTTTCCAGATATATTAATGGGACAGTAAACACCATAAAAAATGTCAAGTAGATGTAATTAAACACTTTTTATTTTCATTTCATTATTTATTTTGCCCCTTTCTATGACATTCATCTCTGAAAATTTAGTATTTTCTAGTTCTCAGAACTTGAAATGCACCCATTGGCATATCAAGGCAAACCCCGCTACATGCATTTATTTTTTTGGCTTTATCTGGTAACAACGGCAAAACATTTAGTTTTATACTAACATTATGTCCAGCCTTGTTTTGTGCAGACTCAAGCTCAGATCAGCTCTTTGTAATAAAGCAAAAGATGTGTGGAGATTGGTTATTGAAATACAACCACAGTAAGTAGTGTGTTAATTTGTTTTAAAAATGTTTAAACTTTACTTATATGTCACTCTACAGCAACATAACAGAAATGTACTGTAATTTCAAGGTGTTTACCTTTAAATATGTTCTAATCTCAGAATGTATAATACAGATGTATAGCAATAATGTAATAATAAAAACTACTTATACATAAAGATTAGAATTATAATGTTGACTAGCATGAGAATGTATCTATCTGTAGATTTCAGGTGCTACAAAACTTTTATGTATACTGATAACTTGTGACCACTTTTGTTAACCTTAAAGGGACAGTGTACTCCAGAATTTGTATTGTGTAAAAATTTAGATAATCCCTTTATTACCCATTTACCAGTTTTGCATAAGCAGCACTGTTATATTAATTTACTCTGTGATTACCTTGTATCTAAGACTCTGCAGATTGCGCCCTTATCTCAGTACTTTTTGACAGACTTGCATTTTATCCAATCAGTGCTGACTCCCAGGTAACTCCACTGGCATGAGCACAATGTTATCTATATGGCAAACATGGACTTACACCCTCTAGCTCTAAATAACTGTCAAAATAAGAGGCGGCCTTCAAGTGCTTAGAAATGAACATACAAGCCTACCTAAGTTAACTTTCAACAATGAATACCATAAGAACAAAGCACATTTGATAATAAAAGTAAATTGGAAAGTTGTTTAAAATGACTGCCCTATCTGAATCATGAAAGTTTAATTTTGACTGGACTGTCTCTTTAATGTATTTACCCTCAAAATCTAACTAGCACTCATCTGATTGTTATGGCATTTGTTACCTCTGGTTTGGCAGACTTAAATAAGAATGTACTGATTAATCTGGGAGAATTGAGAAGCCCTTTGCACATGAGCAGCAACAGGGATTTTACAAGTTTTATGCAATTAAAAATGTAAGTTGCAAATACTTTCTCCCTAGCCATGAAAGTTGTGGTACGAGGTTCCCTGGCTGGAAACATTTTCCACTCACTTTTTACAGGGACATTAAACACTTTAAGAGATGAATACAAAACGATAAATTATATATATATATACTAGTCCTAAAGCCCGTGTACATGGGCCATTTTTTTGCAGTACAGCAATTTCACCCCTTGCTCTCCCTCTATCCCTCTCTCTTTTGCTCTCTTTCCTCCCTCTCTTCTGCTCTCTCTCTCCCTCTCTCTATTTTGCTCTCTCTTTTTCCCTCTCTCGTTTGCTCTCTCTCTCCCCCTCCCTCGTTTTTGCTCTCTCTCTCTCCCCCCTCTCTTTTGCTCTCTCTCCCCCCTCTCCTTTGCTCTCTCTCTCCTCCCTCTCTTTTGCTCTCTCTCTCCCCCCTCTCTTTTCCTCCCCCTCTCTTTTGCTGTCTCTCTCCCTCTCTTTTTTTATCTCTCTATCCCCCCTCTTTTGCTCTCTCTATCCCCCTGTCTTTTGCTCTCTCTATCCGCCCCTCTTTTTCTCTCTCTATCCCCCTGTCTTTTGCACTCTCACTCCCCCCTCTCTTTTGCTCTCTCTCTCCCCCCTCTCTTTTGCTCTATCTCTCCCCCCCTCTTTTTCTCTCTCTCCCCCCTCTCTTTTGCTCTCTCTATCCCCCTCCTTTTGCTCTCTCTCTCTCCCCCATCTCTTTTGCTCTCTCTCCCCCCTCTTTTGCTCTCTCTATCTCTACTTTCTTTTGCTCTCTTCCCCCCTCTCTTTTGCTGTCTCTCTCCCCCTGTATTTTGCTCTCTCTCACCCTCTCTTTTGTTCTCTCTCCCCTCTCTTTTGCTTACCCCCTCTCTATTGCGCTCTCCCCCCTCTCTTTTGCTCTCTCTCCCCTCTCTTTTGCTCGCTCTCTCCCCCCTCTCTTTTGCTGTCTCTCTCCCTCACTTTTGCTCTCTCTCTCTCTCCCCCCTTTATTTTGCTCTCCCTCCCCCTCTCTTTTTCTATCTCTCTCTCTACCCTTTCTTTTGCTCTCCCTCCCCCCTCTCTTTTGCTGTCTCTCTCCCTCTCTTTTGCTCTCGCTCTCTCTCTCCTCTTTCTTTTGCTCTCCCTCCCCCCTCTCTTTTGCTGTCTCTCTCCCTCACTTTAGCTCTCTCTGCCCCCCCCTCTTTTGCTCTCTTTATCCCCCCTCTTTTGCTCTCTCTCTCCCCCTCTCTTTTGCTCTCTCTCCCCCTCTCTTTTGCTCTCTCTCCCCTCTCGTTTGCTTCCCCCCTCTCTAATGCGCTCTCTCCCCTCTCTTTTGTGCTCTCCCCCCTCTCTTTTGTTCTCTCTCTCTCCCTTTCTTTTGCTCTCCCTCCCCGCTCTCTTTTGCTGTCTTTCTCCCTCTCTTTTGCTCTCTCTCCCCTTTCTTTTGCTCTCCCTCCCCCTCTCTTTTGCTGTCTCTCTCCCTCTCTTTAGCTCTCTCTATCCCCCTATTTTTCTCTCACTATTCCCCCATTATTTGCCCTCTCGATCCCCCGTCTTTTGTTCACATCTGCCTGGCCGCACCCACTCCACCCCCGGTCCCGCTCATGCTCAGCCCTGCCCCGTCCATGTCTCGTCCGGCCCTGCCCATGTCACACCCTGTCCAGCCCGCCCGTGCCACGCCAGGAAGGCCCCGCCCACCCCATCATGCTCGGTCAGCCCGATGCCAGGGTCAGTCTCAGTCTGTTGAAGGCCAGGTGTGTTTGTCCTCACGCAGCCTCTACTGCGCATGACAGCTTCGGACAAACACACTTGGCCTTTTATATTATAGGATAATGTTAAAAATAAAACTTTGCATTATACTTTCATTATTTATTTTGTCCCCTTTAAAGTTTAAAAAAATACTTCGCCAGAAATCAACCTGATCGAATACGATCGGGTTGATTGACACCCCCTGCTAGCAGCCGATTGGCCACAAATCTGCAGGGGGTGGCATTGCACCAGCAGTTCACAAGAACTGCTGGTGCAATAATAAATTCCAACAGTGTATGCTGTTGGCATTTATCGATGTGCAGCGGACATGATCTGCTATATCGGATCATGTCAGCTCGCACAATCATAAATATGCCCCTTAGTGTTTAATTTCCCTATAAGAAATTATGGGAATTGTATCAATATTATTAAGTTGAATGAACTAAGCAGTAATTGCAAGCATAGTGGATAGCTGTGCAATACATGCACACAGTGCATATTACATATATCTATGTATAATATATATATATGCTTTGTTGTGCTTCAGTATATTTTAAATAAAAAAAAATCCAGCTTTATGTCAAGAAGTTAAAGTAAAGAGTTACTAATGTATTCCAAATACATAAGTAACTGTTTTATCTCCTAAGCCAAAATAAAGTGTTTTTTAACACATCAGTTAAAATATTTTGAAGACATAAATATGTTAGAAAATTAAATTACAAAATGTATCAGACAAAAAAAACATATAAGTCTTGTATCTATGTATGCACATACACATGAAGTACATAAATCTGTATGAATATTGCATATGCATCTTATTTCTTAACCCATCACCTTATCTGGAAGGGACATTGTAGCTATAGACAGTGGGTAGCCCTTATTTTGTGTTATTTTTACACCAATTCACAATAACAACTGATGTAGCAGTGACAATATACACCTTAAAGTAATTATGTAACTTTATTCTTCAAAAAAATGTCTTTCTAACTTTTTAGTGCCCAATTGTTCCCCATTTGTACTTTACCATCTTCTTTTGTGCTACATCATGTTTGGCCGAAATTAAGCAGACAAACAATAATTTGTACTGTGTAAACTTGGTGTAAATTATCATTTATAGGTTGCCATTGATATTAATGGGAGCTTATAATACTAAACCACTAACTATAATTGGTAAGAAATAAACATAAAAAATCTGTGCTATGTAAACTGATGATTATGCCAATAAATTGAACTTTAATGGTTAACAGATTCTGATTATTCATTGTCACAAAACTATAAAAACTCGGCATTAGGGGAAGTTAATTATATTTTTATATTTTAAGTTTATTTACCGTGTATAGACTTATATAGCTAATAGTTTTAGATTGTTTAGTCACAGAAATCAGATATTTTTATTTATAGCCTGCCTTTAATAACATTACATTAGATAATAATAATATGTTTTATTTATGTGTCATGGTATAACCCCAAACATTCACAGAAAGAGATTAATTGTACCTGTGGCCACCTGTGTTCAACAGAGATTGGTTCAGACTGCCATGCCCTGTGTGAGATCTGTATCTTGTCTATCTTTGTGCAGTCTGTCCAGTGTTATCTCACGCGAAACGTCCTCTTTGGCTTTTGCCTTCTGTATCTCTGCCTGTGTTTCCACTAATCCAGCTTGAAGCCTAAAGCACAACAACATGCTGAAGGAAAAGGGAAGGTGAGCTCCACTTACCTTTGTGGCAATATGAAGCTAATAAAGATATAGGTGCACTTATTACCAATGGATCTATACTTTGTGTATAATCTCATTCTGCTGAACCACTCACTTTAATCTTTAATCAGTGCTTGTACATTGCTGCACTTTGTGTCTGGAATTCCTGGCATGCTGTGTTTACTGGCTTCTTTTTTTACCCTGTTTGCCTTTGAATCATTGACCCCTGACTTGGCTATCTGGACTGTACTTTTGCCTTGCCTTTATCTGCAGTGTTTGCTGATTTGACTTATTACTAGCAATAACCCCTAACTTGGCTATCTGGACTGCACTATTGCCTTGCCTTTATTTGCAGTGTTTGCTGATTGGACATATTACTAGCAATGACCCCTGACATGGCTATCTGGACTGCACTATTGCCTTGCTCTTATCTGCAGTGTTTGCTGATTGGACTGATTACTGGAATTGACTCCTGACTTGGCTATCTGGACTGCTCTATTGCCTTGCCCTTATCTGCAGTGTTTGCTCTTTGGGCTGCTTACTGCAATTGTCACCTGATTTAGCTTTTCTGGACTGCTCTATTGCCTTGCCCTTATCTGCAGTGTTTGCTGATTGGACTGATTGCTGACATTGACCCTGGACTTGGCTATCTGGACTGCACTATTTCCTTGTCCTTGAACAGTCTTCTGGTTTGATCCTGACTTTCTCTTCTTGCTTCCTGCACAAAAAAACCCTCTCCAATACTTCTGCATATCAAGTCTCTGCACAAACAGAGCACAAGTTATGTTTATCCCTGACATTATGTTAAATTTACTAAATTCATAACCAAATATTCTGGCTGTTAGCTACAAAGCATCTCTGCATGTAAGTTAACTAGCTATTCATTAGACATGATCCTTACCTTTGAAAAAGCCGAAACACTATCGGCGAAACATGTTAGGGAAGGGTGTTGTTTAAATACCCGGTTTGTTTTTTTTTAAATGGCATATTAACTCGTCTAATAGAAAAATATAAAATACTTTTGGGCATTATTAACTCTGGGTTAGCATACGCCAAAATTGATTCCTAGTCACAAGTGCTAATAAGTACAAGTACAGCCCATTCAGTGACCCTTATGTATGGGTTGCAACAGCACAGCATTTTTGAATAACCAAACAGCCTCACACCATAATAAGGCTCCCAGTGGTTTAACAAGCAGCCTGGTTATATGGTGTATGTGATTAAATCCTTTCAAGGTTTGAGAACTTAAATTTAAGTGGAGATATATATACAAACATAGGCTTAGTAATTGTAAATTGGTAATCTTTTACAAGAAATATAACCGATTATCGCTAATACAAAAGCCTACAGAGATTCAACTATATTTAATCACAGTATTAAGTGTGAAGTGGATGATGTAAATAATTATGTAAAGGCTAACAAGTTTAGCTCATTCAGTGATACATATCTATGGATTGCGATATCTTAGGACCTTTAAATAATTGAATAGTTCAATGCCAAAATAAGGCTCTCAGTAGTTCAACAAGCAGCCTGTTTATAACTTATATATGATTAACCCTCTCATGTTTTGAGAACTCCATTTGATGTAGATATATATACAAATGTAGACTTAGTAATTGTAATATTGTAATCTTTTCCCAAGGAGTAAAAGGGGAAACCAGACATGGACTCCTTGCACACATGTCCTTAGAGAGATACAACAGCACCTCACTGACGAGACCCACAGAAGGTCGAAACAAACATCTGGGGTTGTTGTTTCTCTTTTTCAGAAAATAATTGTCTGGTATTTTGGAGCTGGACTGTCATTGGGCATGGTCAGACTGATATGCTACAGGATATTTTTTCTCTGTGAAAAGGCATATTGTGCTAAAAGAACACGCACCCTGAGTTGCAATAAAAATTAACAATCATGGAAGTTATTCTATCTTTTGTTCTATCACAGGAGTGCTGTTCTCTCTCTTCTGATATTTATGCAAATTACTCTTGGGTCTCCCGAAGAGTAATGGAGAAACCAGACGTGGACTCTGTGCACACTTGCCCTTAGAGAGATACAACTGCACCTCACTGACGAGGTGTAGTTGTATTTATGATGCCTCTTCTGTTGGTTATCTAGATAAAAGGGATGTGAACCAATTTGCTGAAGTTACTGGTTATGAGGCTGGCAAGGGGAGTCTAGGAGGTTGGAACATCACAGAGGCAGATTTAAAGGATCTCCTTTGAGTCCTAAGAAAAAGAAAGGAAAGAAGAAGTCCTGATGTTAATTATTTTTTTGTTTTTCTTTAATTTATTTTTGAGATGTTTCTGACCATTTCTTCCCTTAATGTCAGGTGTATGAAAACTATAGCAAGGAGAGCTGCAATTTTTAAGCTATTATCTGTATGTTCTGCTAATATTTTTTGTTTGCAGGAATGTGGTCTCTCTGAACATCCTAAATGTGCTGACTGGGAATATGGTCCTAAAGTATGGTCTTGTTCTTCTGATAGGAATGGGGGGGGGGGTTTGTTTAAGGTGTTTTGTTTTTCTATCCTTAATGTAGTTCATATTGTCCCAGGTCGGGTTCTTTTGGTTAGTTTTAGTTTTTGTGAGACCTTTTTTCGTTTGTTTAATGTATATGCTTCTCTAAATAGGGTAGAACATTTGCTTAATTTTGAAACAAAGTTTTTTTTGCCAGGTCGAGAGCCAACTTTTTCGGTTGGGGATTTTAATTGTATTATTAAGAATGGGGTCAGAGAGGATGGGAGTGATTGTAGGGTGGATAGCTCAGGGAAGGTTTTAGTTGATCTGCTTAAAACTTTCGGTTTGAAGGATGCCTTCGGGTCTGATTCATTTTCAGGGGAGAGTTTTACTTTCTTTAGTGATAGTGGTGGGATAAAATCTCAAATTGATTTTTGTTTTTTATCTAAATTTCTATGTGTTGATGATTTTTCTTTAAAGCAGATGCCCTTTACGGGAATATGCCCTTTTGATGTGTAAGGTGAATTGTGATTTGAAGATCAAGTATGATAAGGGTGTTTGGAAACTGAATGTGGATTTGTTAGAAGATGAGAAGATTAAGCGTCAGTTTGTTTGGATGTATGAAAGGTGGCATGAAAGAAAGGGGGATTTTAGTAATGTGCTTATGTGGTGGGAATGGTTGAAGGTGGAAATAAAGAGGTTTCTTAAGAAAGGCTGTGAGAAAGCTAGAATGGAAAGGGAGTTGTATGATAAATAGTATCTGAGGTTGTAGTATTTGTATGAATTGAGAAATTGTGGTATTGATGTGCATGAGGAAATTGCTGAAGCAAGAAAGATAATTAAAAAGTGTATGCATGAAAAAGGAAAGAAAATTGTTTTTATGGCAAGATTGGAGAAAATGGAAAAGGATGATTCTTGTAGTAAATATTTTTTTAAGAAAGCTTTTGAAGGAAAGACTGGTTTTGTTAGTGTTTTTGATAAGGTTCAGTGTGAAATTAATGGTACGGATGGTGTTTTGCATGAAGTTCATGAGTTTTATAGTGAGCTGTATAAAGAAAAGACAAGAGATGTTTTATTGGAAAAGGAGTTGTTGGAAGACATTGAGGTTAAGTTGGAAAAATATGATGATTTGTTAGAAAGGGATCTAAGTTTGGATGTTCCTGGGCGCCAGATTTCTTAAAGTTTGTTGTTACTACGTGATGTACTGTGGTATGTAAAGGAGAGGAGGAGGTCTGTTGCTGTTGCTATTGTGGATTTTGAAAAAGCGTATAATAGGGTAGTGCATAATTTTATGTTTCATGTTTTAGAACATTTAGGTTTTTCTGGTAAGATTATTGGATGATTTAAATGTTTGTATTGTGATATTGTGAGTCAAGTTCAGGTTATTGGTTTTTGACTGAAGAATTTTGTGTTA
The DNA here is from genome assembly GCF_027579735.1 of Bombina bombina. Taxonomy (NCBI): domain Eukaryota; kingdom Metazoa; phylum Chordata; class Amphibia; order Anura; family Bombinatoridae; genus Bombina; species Bombina bombina. The sequence continues at coordinate 609,782,703 of NC_069505.1, read as the reverse complement.
AATCTAGAGTGAGTCAAGGATGTCCTTTGTCTCCTGTGTTATTTGTATGTGTCATTGAGCCATTGTTAACTAGTTTGAGGAAAGATACATTAGTTAAAGGTGTGAGTGTTCCTGGCAGTAATGGAAGGAGTTTAAAAGTGATTAGGTATATGGATGATGTGTGTGTGGTATGTAAGACTCAGGCTGGTTTGAGGAGGGTGAAAACTTTGGTTGAATGTTTTTGCATGGCAAGTGGTTTCAGAGTTAATTGGAATAAGTGTAAAGTTAAAGTGTTTGGTAATGATAGGGAGATTGATTCCTGTGGATGGCCTGTGACTGATGGTGCAATTGAGGTGTTGGGTGTGAAAATTGGGAGAATGTTTTTGATAAAGTGAGTAGAAAACTTCTGTTTTGGTCTTTAAGGACTTTATCTTTGGAAGGAAAAATGTTAGCTATTGGCATTAGTTTTTCTGCCTCCTGAGAGGATTTTTCGGAGAATTTTGAGAGTGTTGTTTTCTTTTTTCTGGAGTTCTTGTGTGGAGCATTTGAAAAGAGATGTTGTTGTTAAGATTAAGAATGTTGGTGGTAACGGTTTTCCAAATATGGATAGATTTTTGGCTGCAAAATATGTTAGTAGGTGTGTGGTTCTGAGTGGTAAGGATAGCATGGCTGGTTGTATTGTAAAGTATGGAAATGTTTTAAAACAATATGGTTTGTTTGAGATTGATAGAAATAAACCGGTATGTTTTGCTCTTCTGTGGTTTTATGTAAGGGTGGAATGTTGGATTAAAAAATATGGTTTGGAGAATATTAGTAGGGAGATGTGGTGTGCAAACATAATGGTGTTGAAAATGTTGGAGAAGAAGGAAGGTCTTGATTTGAATGGGGGTTTGAATGAGAATGAATGTGTGTTGGTATTGAAAAATGTGTGTAAGTAAGTATTTGATGAATAGGCAGAAAAATATTAGTTGGATGAGTGTGCATAAGTGTTTGCCGACAAGGGATTTTCAGAGAGTACGTTGTTTAGTGGCTTCAGAAGTTTGTCCTAGATATGGTTGTTGTCAAAGCAAGAGTGATATTCATTTGTTTTGGAATTGTGAGTATGCTAGGGATGTTTGGAGAAGTTTGAAAAGGATGATTAAGGGTCTAACTGGAATGCAGTTTTTTACTTTTAATATGATGATGTATGGTTTGTGTGGAAGTGGTGTGGAAAAGGAGAAAGCAAGATTGATATGGTTGTTGTCATGTTGTGTGAAGGAGGTGTTGTGGGATGTGCGTAATATTTTGATTTTTAAGAAAGAGGTAGTTACTGTAGGTAATTGTGTGGGTATGATCCGTGGGAAGTTGTTTTTGCATTTTTCTTTTGATAGGAGGCGATATGGGGAATAAGATTCTGAAGGCATCTGGAAGACAAAGAAGTGGAATGATTGGATTATTTAGTTTTTAGTGTTTTTTTTTTCTCTAGTTTGTTTTTGTCTGTATTTGAAATATGTTTAATTTTATTCTGTGTGATAATTTAAGTTTTATGTTTTAATTTTGATTTTTTTTCTGATGACAAAAGTTTGGGTAAATATTTCAGTTGTTTTGTAACAATAGAGTTTGTTTGCATTTGTTATTATGATTTTATTTTGTATATATACATATATGATTATTTTTCTAATAAAAGAATTATGAAACGATCATCTGGGGTTGTTGTTTCTCTTGTTCAGAGAAGAAATGCCTGGTATTTCGGTGCTGGACTGTCATTGGGCAGGGTTAGGCTGATATGCTACAGGATATTTTTTCTCTGTGAAAAGGCATAGAGGCCAAATTATCAAATGTCTGTCGGACCTGATCCGACAGTGCGGATCAGGTCCGACAGACATTGCTGAATGTGGAGAGCAACATGCTTTCCGTATTTAGAATTGCACGAGCAGTTCACAAGAGCTACTGGTGCAACGCCGCCCCCTGCAGACTCGCGGCCAATCAGCCACCAGCAGGGGGTTGTCAATCAACCCGATCATACTCAATCAGGTTGAATTGTGGTGATTCCTGTCCGCCTGCTCAGAGCAGGCAGACAGGGTTATGGAGCAGCGGTCTTTAGACCGCTGCTTCATAACAGCTGTTTCTGGCGAGTCTGAAGACTCGCCAGAAACACGGGCCCACAAGCTCCGTTCAGAGCTTGATAAATGGGCCTCATAGTGTGCTAAAATAATGTGCACCCTGAGTTGCAATAAAAATGAACAGGCATGGAAGTTATTCTAGCTTTTGTTCTATCTCAGGAGTGTTGTTCTCTTTCTTCAGACATTTACATATGTACAGTATATGTATTAATTTTTCAAATATTTTTATAAATTGATTGAATCAGTGGATTCTATAGAAGGAAGTGAGGATATGGGGGGAGAGAATGACTGGGTGACTGGGCCGCTGGATGATGTGTGCCAGTCTGTGCCAGAACCAATTGAGTCCCCTGTGGAAAGACAAGATATATGGCATAAATGGCAGAAGGAAGATATGTACTTGTCTGCACCAGTGTCAGAAGGATCCCAAATTCTGTTTGAGGATGTGAAGTGGCAGACTGACTGTCAGAGAGAACAGGGGGAGAATGTAGCCCCCTCTATAACAGAAGCAGGTGAACTCCAGAATCCAGAGTGTGCTGGGGTGTAGGGTACAGGATACTCTTTGAGGGACCCCCAGAGTGAGTGTGAAAGATTGTGGGTGACAGAGGTCCCAGTAACCTCAGCTGTGACCTATAAACAGACTGCACAGGCTAGGGGACAGAGACGGAAACAGACTTCAGACACAAGGGGAGGGGTACAGAGAAGTGTATTTACACAGCCCCACAGTGCCATTCTGCAGATACACTGATAGGTGTGCATCATCAGAATCTCCAGCAGGCTCAGCAGATAGGACCCACAGTGGAGAAGAGGGGGCAGTTTAAGGCAACTCCCTACCAAACATAACAAAGTGCAGGAGCACAGGAATTCCACTCCAGTGGAAGGGATAGAGCCCTGGGTAGTTAAGCAGCAACTGACAGCATACAATATGTTCAGAGAGCACACAATATGTAGCAAGACCCTAGGCTTCACAGACACCTCTGTAGCAGGGTTTGATGTAGCATTCAGGGACAAGATGCAAGCCTTATTGGGGAGGTACCTGCAAAACCCAGAGATGCCAATGCCATGTTCCTACAAAAACAGTTGCAGAGAGGGAGTTATGAGATGAGGCAGAATGTCCTTGTACTAACACCAATGAGGCAGAACAAGCTATAGGCTGCAATATATTAAATCAGCTGGTTAGAGCAAATAGTGTGTCATTTTTAAATGGAGGGCATCATGATGGCAAAACCGCTATGTGCAATTTGTCTGGCAATGGCGTTATCACCGCAAGGGGAAGCTCCCTTTGATACGCAGCTGGAGTGGCTTGTGGTCACCTCCCTTTGCGTCTCTTATTGGGGGAGATTTCACGAATACCTCATAATTTAGCTTCCAAGGGGTTAATTCTCTTTAGCTTGTGAGCTAAAAAACATTTGTTTTTGCAAGAAGAACTGTGTCCTGTGTCTGTTTGTTTTTGAAGTGCCAGGACCCTCATAAATACTTTGAAGCATACACAGAAGAGACCTTTATGGCTCAAACTGTCAGCAAACTTGGACAAAAACATTTCAATATGCATTGCAATTTTGTACTTAAGGAGTAAACAATAAAATAGATGAAAAAAATAACTTAGTTACTTATCTCAAAATAGTATCTTTCAATTTAGCAGGAGACAATTATACCTGGTGTAGAGTAAGAGAGTAGTATTGCCTTTAGGCAGATGATATGTATTAATGTTTCAAGATGTTTCTTCAGTAGATATGTGCAATTCGTTTTGGATCAATTCGGAAATTCGGAAAATTCTGCAAATTTGGAGATTCGGATCGAACCGAATTTCCGAATTAAAATACCTTCGAATTTACTGAATAAATCCAAATTAGTTCGGATTTATTCGGTAAATTCGGATGGCCATGGATTACACTAGTATTGTACAGTATATTAGGTTATATCACTCTGCTATGGGTTACACCTAATATACAGTACATAATACTAGTCTAATACACAGCACACATACCGAAATTCCGAATTTCCAAACCGAACCGAATTGAACCGAATCCAGCCGAATTTTTTCTAATCCGAATGAATCCGAAACGAATCCAAAACAAATTTATTCAAAGTTTTCCAAATTCGAATCAATCCGAAATGAAATTCGAAAAACTCCAAATCGATCCAAACCGAAACAAATTTTTCGATCATGCACATATCTATTCTTCAGTATGTGTTGGCTTGAGGAGGGGTGGGGGTGGAGTAGAGTGGGGCGATATAAAAAAAAGCGGAGGTAGGAAAGCTATAGTCCCTGGGTCTATTTCTGGTTACTTTAGGATAATTGAATTTGGTGGATTGTTTTATTTATCTGGGAAGCCAAGTGTCCCAGATCTCCCAATACATTTCCAACCTGTCTTGAGATTTATCAAAATGTTTCTCCATCTCCGCCATATAGTCTATCGTAGCAAGGCTTTTTCCAATCTCGAGCAATAGAGAGTTTGGTAGCTGCTAAAATGTAGAGAATCAATTCCCCTGATTTATCTGTGACAGTGTCATCAAATATGTGGAACAAGGCATATGTTGGGGTAAGACTCTGAGTATTATCGAGCAAGCTAAGTAAGGATGTGGTCTTCTGACATAGGCACGCCAGCTTTGAGCAATCCCCCCTGATAAGTAGGTCTGATCCTATTTCCCTACATAGTCGCCAGCAATGTGGCAAGGAAGTAGGAAACGTCTTGGCAAGTCTGACAAGAGTGCTGTTCCATTTTAGGAGAATTTTAATATAGCTTTCTAAGACCGTAACAGAGTGTAAGGTCTTTTTTATCTGAATTATGGATGTTTTGAATTCTCATTCTGTAAATATTCTTCCCAACTTTCTATTCCACTCTTTGAGATTATGTATATGTATTCAATAAACAGATAAGTGATATCTTGTACTGCTAACAGGATTAAACATTGCCAGTATACCTATCCTGCTCATATACAAATAGCATTCACTTGTCATAACACAACAGTATCCAATTGCTAAACGCACACACTCCATTAACCCATTTTGGATTTCAGTGATCGACATTTATTATCCGGGTGCTGTTCTGATATTAAATATCATGGCAGAAAACAATCTCTGTTGTGTTTGACTAGGAACGATTGTGATCACTTACTGGAAAAACAAAAACAGCAGTTGCATTTTTTCCTTATTCAACAAAAATAAAAATGAAAAGCCTGGAATCAGCCCCAAAGTTGATTTAACACCTCAGAGCATTTTCTTTTCCTTTTTTTTTTCCCATTCCCTATGTATATTGAAATCAATAATCTAATTTGTTGTCTTTATATTTGACCATTTTAAAATGACAATGCAAATTGGCTTTTATTCTGATAGTCCACCAGAAACAGCCAACAGAAGAGAACAACAGGCACTAAATCTAAGGCATTACATGCAATATTTCCAGCCAGCTGTCTGCAGCACATATGCACATTCTCTTCATAAACATATCTCACTATATTTCATTTGCGTTACATACGTGGACACCTTTTTGTGAAATGAAGGGGAAAATTACACCATTTGTATATTTCTTTAAAAACATAAGAAATTGGGTTACACATTAAAGGGATTCTAAACCCAATTTTTTTTCTTTCATGATTCAGATATAGCAGCAATTTTAAGCAACTTTCTAATGTACTTCTGTTATCAATTTTTCTTTGTTCTCTGGATATCTTTATTTAAAAAGCATTAATGTAAAGCTTTGGAGCTGATCCATTTTAGGTTCAGCACCCTGGATAGTGCTTGCTTATTGGTGGCTACATTTGGCTGACCTATAAGCAAGCGTAACCCAGTTTCTGAATCTAAAATGGTCTGTCTCCTATTCTTTACATTCCTGCTTTTTAAATAAATATAGCAAGATAATGAAGAAAAATTAATAAAGAGTAAATTAGAAAGTTGCTGCTCTATCTGAATCTTTAAAGAAAAAACATTCGCCTAGATTTAGAGTTTTTTTTGGTAACGACCCGCGTAGCTAACGCATGCTTTTTTTTCCCTGCACCTTTTAAATACCGTTGGTATTTAGAGTTCACAGAATGGCTGCGTTAGGCTCCAAAAAGGGAGCGTAGAGCATAATTTACCGCCACTGCAACTCTCAATACCAGCGTTGCTTACGGACGCGGCCAGCTTTAAAAACGTGCTCGTGCACGATTCCCCCATAGAAAACAATCAGCCAATCAGATTGAGCTTGCATTCTATTGGCTGTTCCGATCAGCCAATAGAATGCGAACTCAATCTGATTGACTGATCGGATCAGCCAATCGGATTGAACTTGAATCTGATTGGCTGATTCCATCAGCCAATCAGAATTTTCCTACCTTAATTCCGATTGGCTGATAGAATCCTATCAGCCAATCAGAATTCGAGGGACGCCATCTTGGATGATGTCCCTTAAAGGAACCGTCATTTGTCGGGAAGTCGTCGGTGAAGATGGATGTTCCGCGTCGGCGGGATGAACATGAAGATGGATGTTCCGCGTCGGCGGGATGAACATGGATCCGGAAGAAAGAAGATTGAAGATGCCGCTTGATAGAAGACTTCAGCTGGATCATGGACCTCTTCAGCTCCCGCTTGGATGAAGACTTCAGTCGGATCATGGACCTCTTCAAGGTTTAATTGTAGATAATTGTAGGTATTTTATTTAATTAATTTATTGATAGTGTAGTGTTAGGTTTAATTGTAACTTAGGTTAGGATTTATTTTACAGGTAATTTTGTAATTAGTTTAACTAGGTAGTTATTAAATAGTTATTAACTATTTAATAGCTATTGTACCTGGTTAAAATAATTACAAAGTTGCCGGTAAAATAAATATAAATCCTAAAATAGCTACAATATAATTATAATTTATATTGTAGCTATATTAGGGTTTATTTTACAGTTAAGTATTTAGCTTTAAATAGGAATAATTTATTTAATAAGAGTTAATTTATTTAGTTAGATTTAAATTATATTTAACTTAGGGGGTGTTAGGGTTAGGGTTAGAATTAGCTTTAGGGGTTAAAAAATGTATTAGAGTAGCGGTGAGGTCCGGTCGGCAGATTAGGGGTTAATGCTTGAAGTTAGGTGTCGGCAATGTTAGGGAGGGAAGATTAGGGGTTAATACTATTTATTATAGGGTTATTGAGGTGGGAGTGAGGGGGATTAGGGGTTAATACATTTATTAAAGTAGCGGTGAGGTCCGGTCGGCAGATTAGGGGTTAATAAGTGTAGATAGGTGGAGGCAACGTTGGGGGCGGCAGATTAGGGGTTAATAAATATAATATAGGGGTCGGCGGTGTTAGGGGCAGCAGATTAGGGGTACATAGGGATAACGTAGGTGGTGTGCGGTCGGCAGATTAGGGGTTACATTTTTTTAATAGAGTGGCGGCGATGTGGGGGGACCTCGGTTTAGGGGTACATAGGTAGTTTATGGGTGTTAGTGTACTTTAGAGCACAGTAGTTAAGAGCTTTATAAACCGGCGTTAGCCCAGAAAGCTCTTAACTCCTGACTTTTTGCTGCGGCTGGAGTTTTGTCGTTAGATTTCTAAAGCTCACTTCAGCCACGACTCTAAATACCGGCGTTGGAAAGATCCCATTGAAAAGATAGGATACGCAATTGATGTAAGGGGATCTGCGGTATGGAAAAGTCGCGGCTGGAAAGTGAGCGTTAGACCCTTACCTACACGACTCTAAATACCAGCGGTAGCCCAAAACCAGCGTTAGGAGCCTCTAACGTTGGTTTTGACGGCTATTGCCAAACTCTAAATCTAGGCCATTGAGTTTAGTATCCCTTTAAATATTGAGGGAACTGTTTATATTACACAAATTTATTGCTCCCACGCACTTACTAATGG